>NW_026600244.1:563474-707892 GCF_029448725.1 Salvelinus fontinalis
GCCATGTTACTGAGACAGAGGCTAGGGGGGGGGTGGCAGATAGTCAGTAGGATGTCATGTTACTGAGACGGGGGCTAGGGGGGGGGGTGGCAGATAGTCAGTAGGATGTCATGTTACTGAGACGGGGGCTAGGGGGGGGGTGGCAGATAGTCAGTAGGATGTCATGTTACTGAGACAGGGGCTAGGGGGGAATGGCAGATAGTCAGTAGAATGCCATGTTACTGAGACAGGGGCTAGGGGGGGAATGGCAGATAGTCAGTAGGATGTCATGTTACTGAGACAGGGGCTAGGGGGGGAATGGCAGATAGTCAGTAGGATGTCATGTTACTGTGACAGGGGGGGAATGGCAGATAGTCAGTAGGATGTCATGTTACTGAGACAGGGGCTAGGGGGGGTGGCAGATAGTCAGTAGGATGTCATGTTACTGAGACAGGGGCTAGGGGGGGAATGGCAGATAGTCAGTAGGATGTCATGTTACTGAGACAGGGGCTAGGGGGGGGAATGGCAGATAGTCAGTAGGATGTCATGTTACTGAGACAGGGGGGGGGGGGGGGTGGCAGATAGTCAGTAGGATGTCATGTTACTGAGACAGGGGGGGGGGGGGGGGTGGCAGATAGTCAGTAGGATGTCATGTTACTGAGACAGGGGCTAGGGGGGGAATGGCAGATAGTCAGTAGGATGTCATGTTACTGAGACAGGGGCTAGGGGGGGAATGGCAGATAGTCAGTAGGATGTCATGTTACTGAGACAGGGGCTAGGGGGGGAATGGCAGATAGTCAGTAGGATGCCATGTTACTGAGACAGAGGCTAGGGGGGGGGTGGCAGATAGTCAGTAGGATGTCATGTTACTGAGACGGGGGCTAGGGGGGGGGGGTGGCAGATAGTCAGTAGGATGTCATGTTACTGAGACGGGGGCTAGGGGGGGGGTGGCAGATAGTCAGTAGGATGTCATGTTACTGAGACAGGGGCTAGGGGGGAATGGCAGATAGTCAGTAGAATGCCATGTTACTGAGACAGGGGCTAGGGGGGGAATGGCAGATAGTCAGTAGGATGTCATGTTACTGAGACAGGGGCTAGGGGGGGAATGGCAGATAGTCAGTAGGATGTCATGTTACTGTGACAGGGGGGGAATGGCAGATAGTCAGTAGGATGTCATGTTACTGAGACAGGGGCTAGGGGGGGTGGCAGATAGTCAGTAGGATGTCATGTTACTGAGACAGGGGCTAGGGGGGGAATGGCAGATAGTCAGTAGGATGTCATGTTACTGAGACAGGGGCTAGGGGGGGGAATGGCAGATAGTCAGTAGGATGTCATGTTACTGAGACAGGGGGGGGGGGGGGGGTGGCAGATAGTCAGTAGGATGTCATGTTACTGAGACAGGGGCTAGGGGGGGAATGGCAGATAGTCAGTAGGATGTCATGTTACTGTGACAGGGGCTAGGGGGGGAATGGCAGATAGTCAGTAGGATGTCATGTTACTGAGACAGGGGCTAGGGGGGGATGGCAGATAGTCAGTAGGATGTCATGTTACTGAGACGGGGGCTAGGGGGGAATGGCAGATAGTCAGTAGGATGTCATGTTACTGAGACAGGGGGGGAGTGGCAGATAGTCAGTAGGATGTCATGTTACTGAGACAGAGGGGGGAATGGCAGATAGTCAGTAGGATGTCATGTTACTGAGACAGGGGCTAGGGGGGGAATGGCAGATAGTCAGTAGGATGTCATGTTACTGAGACAGGGGGGGGGGGGTGGCAGATAGTCAGTAGGATGTCATGTTACTGAGACAGGGGGGGGGGTGGCAGATAGTCAGTAGGATGTCATGTTACTGAGACAGGGGCTAGGGGGGGAATGGCAGATAGTCAGTAGGATGTCATGTTACTGAGACAGGGGCTAGGGGGGGAATGGCAGATAGTCAGTAGGATGTCATGTTACTGAGACAGGGGGGGGGGGGGGTGGCAGATAGTAAGTAGGATGTCATGTTACTGAGACAGGGGGGGGGGGGTGGCAGATAGTCAATAGGATGTCATGTTACTGAGACAGGGGCTAGGGGGGGGATGGCAGATAGTCAGTAGGATGTCATGTTACTGACACAGGGGCTAGGGGGGGGATGGCAGATAGTCAGTAGGATGTCATGTTACTGAGACAGGGGCTAGGGGGGGTGGCAGATAGTCAGTAGGATGTCATATTACTGAGACAGGGGCTAGGGGGGGAATGGCAGATAGTCAGTAGGATGTCATGTTACTGAGACAGGGGCTAGGGGGGGGGGGGGGTGGCAGAGAGTCAGTAGAATGTCATGTTACTGAGACAGGGGCTAGGGGGGAATGGCAGATAGTCAGTAGGATGTCATGTTACTGAGACAGGGTCTAGGGGGGGAATGGCAGATAGTCAGTAGGATGTCATATTACTGAGACAGGGGCTAGGGGGAATGGCAGATAGTCAGTAGGATGTCATGTTACTGAGACAGGGGGGGGGGGGTGGCAGATAGTCAGTAGGATGTCATGTTACTGAGACAGGGGCTAGGGGGGGAATGGCAGATAGTCAGTAGGATGTCATGTTACTGAGACAGGGGCTAGGGGGGGGAATGGCAGATAGTCAGTAGGATGTCATGTTACTGAGACAGGGGGGGGGGGGGGGGTGGCAGATAGTCAGTAGGATGTCATGTTACTGAGACAGGGGCTAGGGGGGGAATGGCAGATAGTCAGTAGGATGTCATGTTACTGTGACAGGGGCTAGGGGGGGAATGGCAGATAGTCAGTAGGATGTCATGTTACTGAGACAGGGGCTAGGGGGGGATGGCAGATAGTCAGTAGGATGTCATGTTACTGAGACGGGGGCTAGGGGGGAATGGCAGATAGTCAGTAGGATGTCATGTTACTGAGACAGGGGGGGAGTGGCAGATAGTCAGTAGGATGTCATGTTACTGAGACAGAGGGGGGAATGGCAGATAGTCAGTAGGATGTCATGTTACTGAGACAGGGGCTAGGGGGGGAATGGCAGATAGTCAGTAGGATGTCATGTTACTGAGACAGGGGGGGGGTGGCAGATAGTCAGTAGGATGTCATGTTACTGAGACAGGGGGGGGGGTGGCAGATAGTCAGTAGGATGTCATGTTACTGAGACAGGGGCTAGGGGGGGAATGGCAGATAGTCAGTAGGATGTCATGTTACTGAGACAGGGGCTAGGGGGGGAATGGCAGATAGTCAGTAGGATGTCATGTTACTGAGACAGGGGGGGGGGGTGGCAGATAGTCAGTAGGATGTCATGTTACTGAGACAGGGGGGGGGGGGTGGCAGATAGTCAATAGGATGTCATGTTACTGAGACAGGGGCTAGGGGGGGGATGGCAGATAGTCAGTAGGATGTCATGTTACTGACACAGGGGCTAGGGGGGGGATGGCAGATAGTCAGTAGGATGTCATGTTACTGAGACAGGGGCTAGGGGGGGGGTGGCAGATAGTCAGTAGGATGTCATATTACTGAGACAGGGGCTAGGGGGGGAATGGCAGATAGTCAGTAGGATGTCATGTTACTGAGACAGGGGCTAGGGGGGGGGGGGTGGCAGAGAGTCAGTAGAATGTCATGTTACTGAGACAGGGGCTAGGGGGGAATGGCAGATAGTCAGTAGGATGTCATGTTACTGAGACAGGGTCTAGGGGGGGAATGGCAGATAGTCAGTAGGATGTCATATTACTGAGACAGGGGCTAGGGGGAATGGCAGATAGTCAGTAGGATGTCATGTTACTGAGACAGGGGGGGAATGTCAGAGAGTCAGTAGGATGTCATGTTACTGAGACAGGGGCTAGGGGGGAATGGCAGATAGTCAGTAGGATGTCATGTTACTGAGACAGGGTCTAGGGGGGGAATGTCAGAGAGTCAGTAGGATGTCATGTTACTGAGACAGGGGGGGAATGTCAGAGAGTCAGTAGGATGTCATGTTACTGAGACAGGGGGGGGGATGGCAGATAGTTAGTAGGATGTCATGTTACTGAGACAGGGGCTAGGGGGGGAATGGCAGATAGTCAGTAGGATGTCATATTACTGAGACAGGGGCTAGGGGGGGAAGGCAGATAGTCAGTAGGATGTCATGTTACTGAGACGGGGGCTAGGGGGGGAATGGCAGATAGTCAGTAGGATGTCATGTTACTGAGACAGGGGCTAGGGGGGAATGGCAGATAGTCAGTAGGATGTCATGTTACTGAGACAGGGGGGGGAATGGCAGATAGTCAGTAGGATGTCATGTTACTGAGACAGGGGCTAGGGGGGAATGGCAGATAGTCAGTAGGATGTCATGTTACTGAGACAGGGGCTAGGGGGGAAAGGGAGATAGTCAGTAGGATGTCATGTTACTGAGACAGGGGCTAGGGGGGAATGGCAGATAGTCAGTAGGATGTCATGTTACTGAGACAGGGGGGGGAATGGCAGATAGTCAGTAGGATGTCATGTTACTGAGACAGGGGCTAGGGGGGAATGGCAGATAGTCAGTAGGATGTCATGTTACTGAGACAGGGGGGGGGGGATGGCAGATAGTCAGTAGGATGTCATGTTACTGAGACAGGGGCTAGGGGGGAAAGGGAAAAGAGTCAGTAGGATGTCATGTTACTGAGACAGGGGCTAGGGGGGGAATGGCAGATAGTCAGTAGGATGTCATGTTACTGAGACGGGGGCTAGGGGGGGATGGCAGATAGTCAGTAGGATGTCATATTACTGAGACAGGGGCTAGGGGGGGAATGGCAGATAGTCAGTAGGATGTCATATTACTGAGACAGGGGCTAGGGGGGGAATGGCAGATAGTCAGTAGGATGTCATGTTACTGAGACAGGGGCTAGGGGGGGAATGGCAGATAGTCAGTAGGATGTCATGTTACTAAGACAGGGGCTAGGGGGGGAATGGCAGATAGTCAGTAGGATGTCATATTACTGAGACAGGGGCAAGGGGGGGAATGGCAGATAGTCAGTAGGATGTCATGTTACTGAGACGGGGGGGGGGGAATGGCAGATAGTCAGTAGGATGTCATGTTACTGAGACAGGGTCTAGGGGGGGAATGGCAGATAGTCAGTAGGATGTCATATTACTGAGACAGGGGATAGAGGGGAATGGCAGATAGTCAGTAGGATGTCATGTTACTGAGACAGGGGCTAGGGGGGGAATGGCAGATAGTCAGTAGGATGTCATATTACTGAGACAGGGGCTAGGGGGGGAATGGCAGATAGTCAGTAGGATGTCATGTTACTGAGACGGGGGCTAGGGGGGGAATGGCAGATAGTCAGTAGGATGTCATGTTACTGAGACAGGGGCTAGGGGGGGGTGGCAGATAGTCAGTAGAATGTCATGTTACTGAGACAGGGGCTAGGGGGGAATGGCAGATAGTCAGTAGGATGTCATGTTACTGAGACAGGGGGGGGGAATGGCAGATAGTCAGTAGGATGTCATGTTACTGAGACAGGGGCTAGGGGGGAATGGCAGATAGTCAGTAGGATGTCATGTTACTGAGACGGGGGGGGGGGGGGGAATGGCAGATAGTCAGTAGGATGTCATGTTACTGAGACAGGGGCTAGGGGGGAATGGCAGATAGTCAGTAGGATGTCATGTTACTGAGACAGGGGCTAGGGGGGAAAGGGAAAAGAGTCAGTAGGATGTCATGTTACTGAGACAGGGGCTAGGGGGGGAATGGCAGATAGTCAGTAGGATGTCATGTTACTGAGACAGGGGCTAGGGGGGGAATGGCAGATAGTCAGTAGGATGTCATGTTACTGAGACAGGGGCTAGGGGGGGAATGGCAGATAGTCAGTAGGATGTCATGTTACTGAGACGGGGGGGGGGAATGGCAGATAGTCAGTAGGATGTCATGTTACTGAGACAGGGGCTAGGGGGGAATGGCAGATAGTCAGTAGGATGTCATGTTACTGAGACAGGGGCTAGGGGGGAAAGGGAAAAGAGTCAGTAGGATGTCATGTTACTGAGACAGGGGCTAGGGGGGGAATGGCAGATAGTCAGTAGGATGTCATGTTACTGAGACGGGGGCTAGGGGGGGATGGCAGATAGTCAGTAGGATGTCATATTACTGAGACAGGGGCTAGGGGGGGAATGGCAGATAGTCAGTAGGATGTCATATTACTGAGACAGGGGCTAGGGGGGGAATGGCAGATAGTCAGTAGGATGTCATGTTACTGAGACAGGGGCTAGGGGGGGAATGGCAGATAGTCAGTAGGATGTCATGTTACTGAGACAGGGGCTAGGGGGGGGGATGGCAGATAGTCAGTAGGATGTCATGTTACTGAGACAGGGGCTAGGGGGGGAATGGCAGATAGTCAGTAGGATGTCATGTTACTGAGACGGGGGCTAGGGGGGGATGGCAGATAGTCAGTAGGATGTCATATTACTGAGACAGGGGCTAGGGGGGGAATGGCAGATAGTCAGTAGGATGTCATATTACTGAGACAGGGGCTAGGGGGGGAATGGCAGATAGTCAGTAGGATGTCATGTTACTGAGACAGGGGCTAGGGGGGGAATGGCAGATAGTCAGTAGGATGTCATGTTACTGAGACGGGGGCTAGGGGGGGATGGCAGATAGTCAGTAGGATGTCATATTACTGAGACAGGGGCTAGGTGGGAAAGGGAGATAGTCAGTAGGATGTCATGTTACTGAGACAGGGGCTAGGGGGGAATTGCAGATAGTCAGTAGGATGTCATGTTACTGAGACAGGGGGGGGAATGGCAGATAGTCAGTAGGATGTCATGTTACTGAGACAGGGGCTAGGGGGGAATGGCAGATAGTCAGTAGGATGTCATGTTACTGAGACGGGGGGGGGGGGGGGGGGATGGCAGATAGTCAGTAGGATGTCATGTTACTGAGACAGGGGCTAGGGGGGAAAGGGAAAAGAGTCAGTAGGATGTCATGTTACTGAGACAGGGGCTAGGGGGGGAATGGCAGATAGTCAGTAGGATGTCATGTTACTGAGACGGGGGCTAGGGGGGGATGGCAGATAGTCAGTAGGATGTCATATTACTGAGACAGGGGCTAGGGGGGGAATGGCAGATAGTCAGTTGGATGTCATATTACTGAGACAGGGGCTAGGGGGGGAATGGCAGATAGTCAGTAGGATGTCATGTTACTAAGACAGGGGCTAGGGGGGGAATGGCAGATAGTCAGTAGGATGTCATATTACTGAGACAGGGGCAAGGGGGGGAATGGCAGATAGTCAGTAGGATGTCATGTTACTGAGACGGGGGGGGAATGGCAGATAGTCAGTAGGATGTCATGTTACTGAGACAGGGTCTAGGGGGGGAATGGCAGATAGTCAGTAGGATGTCATATTACTGAGACAGGGGATAGAGGGGAATGGCAGATAGTCAGTAGGATGTCATGTTACTGAGACAGGGGCTAGGGGGGGAATGGCAGATAGTCAGTAGGATGTCATGTTACTGAGACAGGGGCTAGGGGGGGAATGGCAGATAGTCAGTAGGATGTCATGTTACTGAGACGGGGGCTAGGGGGGGATGGCAGATAGTCAGTAGGATGTCATATTACTGAGACAGGGGCTAGGGGGGAAAGGGAGATAGTCAGTAGGATGTCATGTTACTGAGACAGGGGCTAGGGGGGAATTGCAGATAGTCAGTAGGATGTCATGTTACTGAGACAGGGGGGGGAATGGCAGATAGTCAGTAGGATGTCATGTTACTGAGACAGGGGCTAGGGGGGAATGGCAGATAGTCAGTAGGATGTCATGTTACTGAGACAGGGGGGGGGGGGGGGGATGGCAGATAGTCAGTAGGATGTCATGTTACTGAGACAGGGGCTAGGGGGGAAAGGGAAAAGAGTCAGTAGGATGTCATGTTACTGAGACAGGGGCTAGGGGGGGAATGGCAGATAGTCAGTAGGATGTCATGTTACTGAGACGGGGGCTAGGGGGGGATGGCAGATAGTCAGTAGGATGTCATATTACTGAGACAGGGGCTAGGGGGGGAATGGCAGATAGTCAGTTGGATGTCATATTACTGAGACAGGGGCTAGGGGGGGAATGGCAGATAGTCAGTAGGATGTCATGTTACTAAGACAGGGGCTAGGGGGGGAATGGCAGATAGTCAGTAGGATGTCATATTACTGAGACAGGGGCAAGGGGGGGAATGGCAGATAGTCAGTAGGATGTCATGTTACTGAGACGGGGGGGGGAATGGCAGATAGTCAGTAGGATGTAATGTTACTGAGACAGGGTCTAGGGGGGGAATGGCAGATAGTCAGTAGGATGTCATATTACTGAGACAGGGGATAGAGGGGAATGGCAGATAGTCAGTAGGATGTCATGTTACTGAGACAGGGGCTAGGGGGGGAATGGCAGATAGTCAGTAGGATGTCATATTACTGAGACAGGGGCTAGGGGGGGAATGGCAGATAGTCAGTAGGATGTCATGTTACTGAGACGGGGGCTAGGGGGGGAATGGCAGATAGTCAGTAGGATGTCATGTTACTGAGACAGGGGCTAGGGGGGGGTGGCAGATAGTCAGTAGAATGTCATGTTACTGAGACAGGGGCTAGGGGGGGAATGGCAGATAGTCAGTAGGATGTCATATTACTGAGACAGGGGCAAGGGGGGGAATGGCAGATAGTCAGTAGGATGTCATGTTACTGAGACGGGGGGGGGAATGGCAGATAGTCAGTAGGATGTCATGTTACTGAGACAGGGTCTAGGGGGGGAATGGCAAATAGTCAGTAGGATGTCATATTACTGAGACAGGGGATAGAGGGGAATGGCAGATAGTCAGTAGGATGTCATGTTACTGAGACAGGGGCTAGGGGGGGAATGGCAGATAGTCAGTAGGATGTCATATTACTGAGACAGGGGCTAGGGGGGGAATGGCAGATAGTCAGTTGGATGTCATGTTACTGAGACAGGGGCTAGGGGGGGAATGGCAGATAGTCAGTAGGATGTCATATTACTGAGACAGGGGATAGAGGGGAATGGCAGATAGTCAGTAGGATGTCATGTTACTGAGACAGGGGCTAGGGGGGGAATGGCAGATAGTCAGTAGGATGTCATATTACTGAGACAGGTGCTAGGGGGGGAATGGCAGATAGTCAGTAGGATGTCATGTTACTGAGACGGGGGCTAGGGGGGGAATGGCAGATAGTCAGTAGGATGTCATGTTACTGAGACAGGGGGGGAACGGCAGATAGTCAGTAGGATGTCATGTTACTGAGACAGGGGCTAGGGGGGAATGGCAGATAGTCAGTAGGATGTCATGTTACTGAGACAGGGGGGGGGAATGGCAGATAGTCAGTAGGATGTCATGTTACTGAGACAGGGGCTAGGGGGGAATGGCAGATAGTCAGTAGGATGTCATGTTACTGAGACGGGGGGGGGGGGGGGAGAATGGCAGATAGTCAGTAGGATGTCATGTTACTGAGACAGGGGCTAGGGGGGAAAGGGAAAAGAGTCAGTAGGATGTCATGTTACTGAGACAGGGGCTAGGGGGGGAATGGCAGATAGTCAGTAGGATGTCATGTTACTGAGACAGGGGCTAGGGGGGGAATGGCAGATAGTCAGTAGGATGTCATGTTACTGAGACAGGGGCTAGGGGGGGAATGGCAGATAGTCAGTAGGATGTCATGTTACTGAGACGGGGGGGGGGGAATGGCAGATAGTCAGTAGGATGTCATGTTACTGAGACAGGGGCTAGGGGGGAATGGCAGATAGTCAGTAGGATGTCATGTTACTGAGACAGGGGCTAGGGGGGAAAGGGAAAAGAGTCAGTAGGATGTCATGTTACTGAGACAGGGGCTAGGGGGGGAATGGCAGATAGTCAGTAGGATGTCATGTTACTGAGACGGGGGCTAGGGGGGGATGGCAGATAGTCAGTAGGATGTCATATTACTGAGACAGGGGCTAGGGGGGGAATGGCAGATAGTCAGTAGGATGTCATATTACTGAGACAGGGGCTAGGGGGGGAATGGCAGATAGTCAGTAGGATGTCATGTTACTGAGACAGGGGCTAGGGGGGGAATGGCAGATAGTCAGTAGGATGTCATGTTACTGAGACAGGGGCTAGGGGGGGGGATGGCAGATAGTCAGTAGGATGTCATGTTACTGAGACAGGGGCTAGGGGGGGAATGGCAGATAGTCAGTAGGATGTCATGTTACTGAGACGGGGGCTAGGGGGGGATGGCAGATAGTCAGTAGGATGTCATATTACTGAGACAGGGGCTAGGGGGGGAATGGCAGATAGTCAGTAGGATGTCATATTACTGAGACAGGGGCTAGGGGGGGAATGGCAGATAGTCAGTAGGATGTCATGTTACTGAGACAGGGGCTAGGGGGGGAATGGCAGATAGTCAGTAGGATGTCATGTTACTGAGACGGGGGCTAGGGGGGGATGGCAGATAGTCAGTAGGATGTCATATTACTGAGACAGGGGCTAGGGGGGAAAGGGAGATAGTCAGTAGGATGTCATGTTACTGAGACAGGGGCTAGGGGGGAATTGCAGATAGTCAGTAGGATGTCATGTTACTGAGACAGGGGGGGGAATGGCAGATAGTCAGTAGGATGTCATGTTACTGAGACAGGGGCTAGGGGGGAATGGCAGATAGTCAGTAGGATGTCATGTTACTGAGACAGGGGGGGGGGGGTGGCAGATAGTCAGTAGGATGTCATGTTACTGAGACAGGGGCTAGGGGGGAAAGGGAAAAGAGTCAGTAGGATGTCATGTTACTGAGACAGGGGCTAGGGGGGGAATGGCAGATAGTCAGTAGGATGTCATGTTACTGAGACGGGGGCTAGGGGGGGATGGCAGATAGTCAGTAGGATGTCATATTACTGAGACAGGGGCTAGGGGGGGAATGGCAGATAGTCAGTAGGATGTCATATTACTGAGACAGGGGCTAGGGGGGGAATGGCAGATAGTCAGTAGGATGTCATGTTACTGAGACAGGGGCTAGGGGGGGAATGGCAGATAGTCAGTAGGATGTCATGTTACTAAGACAGGGGCTAGGGGGGGAATGGCAGATAGTCAGTAGGATGTCATATTACTGAGACAGGGGCAAGGGGGGGAATGGCAGATAGTCAGTAGGATGTCATGTTACTGAGACGGGGGGGGGAATGGCAGATAGTCAGTAGGATGTCATGTTACTGAGACAGGGTCTAGGGGGGGAATGGCAGATAGTCAGTAGGATGTCATATTACTGAGACAGGGGATAGAGGGGAATGGCAGATAGTCAGTAGGATGTCATGTTACTGAGACAGGGGCTAGGGGGGGAATGGCAGATAGTCAGTAGGATGTCATATTACTGAGACAGGGGCTAGGGGGGGAATGGCAGATAGTCAGTAGGATGTCATGTTACTGAGACGGGGGCTAGGGGGGGAATGGCAGATAGTCAGTAGGATGTCATGTTACTGAGACAGGGGCTAGGGGGGGGTGGCAGATAGTCAGTAGAATGTCATGTTACTGAGACAGGGGCTAGGGGGGAATGGCAGATAGTCAGTAGGATGTCATGTTACTGAGACAGGGGGGGAATGGCAGATAGTCAGTAGGATGTCATGTTACTGAGACAGGGGCTAGGGGGGAATGGCAGATAGTCAGTAGGATGTCATGTTACTGAGACAGGGGGGGGGAATGGCAGATAGTCAGTAGGATGTCATGTTACTGAGACAGGGGCTAGGGGGGAATGGCAGATAGTCAGTAGGATGTCATGTTACTGAGACGGGGGGGGGGGGGGGATGGCAGATAGTCAGTAGGATGTCATGTTACTGAGACAGGGGCTAGGGGGGAATGGCAGATAGTCAGTAGGATGTCATGTTACTGAGACAGGGGCTAGGGGGGAAAGGGAAAAGAGTCAGTAGGATGTCATGTTACTGAGACAGGGGCTAGGGGGGGAATGGCAGATAGTCAGTAGGATGTCATGTTACTGAGACAGGGGCTAGGGGGGGAATGGCAGATAGTCAGTAGGATGTCATGTTACTGAGACAGGGGCTAGGGGGGGAATGGCAGATAGTCAGTAGGATGTCATGTTACTGAGACGGGGGGGGGGAATGGCAGATAGTCAGTAGGATGTCATGTTACTGAGACAGGGGCTAGGGGGGAATGGCAGATAGTCAGTAGGATGTCATGTTACTGAGACAGGGGCTAGGGGGGAAAGGGAAAAGAGTCAGTAGGATGTCATGTTACTGAGACAGGGGCTAGGGGGGGAATGGCAGATAGTCAGTAGGATGTCATGTTACTGAGACGGGGGCTAGGGGGGGATGGCAGATAGTCAGTAGGATGTCATATTACTGAGACAGGGGCTAGGGGGGGAATGGCAGATAGTCAGTAGGATGTCATATTACTGAGACAGGGGCTAGGGGGGGAATGGCAGATAGTCAGTAGGATGTCATGTTACTGAGACAGGGGCTAGGGGGGGAATGGCAGATAGTCAGTAGGATGTCATGTTACTGAGACAGGGGCTAGGGGGGGGGGGTGGCAGATAGTCAGTAGGATGTCATGTTACTGAGACAGGGGCTAGGGGGGGAATGGCAGATAGTCAGTAGGATGTCATGTTACTGAGACGGGGGCTAGGGGGGGATGGCAGATAGTCAGTAGGATGTCATATTACTGAGACAGGGGCTAGGGGGGGAATGGCAGATAGTCAGTAGGATGTCATATTACTGAGACAGGGGCTAGGGGGGGAATGGCAGATAGTCAGTAGGATGTCATGTTACTGAGACAGGGGCTAGGGGGGGAATGGCAGATAGTCAGTAGGATGTCATGTTACTGAGACAGGGGCTAGGGGGGGAATGGCAGATAGTCAGTAGGATGTCATGTTACTGAGACGGGGGGGGGAAATGGCAGATAGTCAGTAGGATGTCATGTTACTGAGACAGGGGCTAGGGGGGGATGGCAGATAGTCAGTAGGATGTCATATTACTGAGACAGGGGCTGGGGGGGAATGGCAGATAGTCAGTAGGATGTCATATTACTGAGACAGGGGCTAGGGGGGGAATGGCAGATAGTCAGTAGGATGTCATGTTACTGAGACAGGGGCTAGGGGGGGAATGGCAGATAGTCAGTAGGATGTCATGTTACTGAGACAGGGGCTAGGGGGGGAATGGCAGATAGTCAGTAGGATGTCATATTACTGAGACAGGGGCAAGGGGGGGAATGGCAGATAGTCAGTAGGATGTCATGTTACTGAGACAGGGGCTAGGGGGGGAATGGCAGATAGTCAGTAGGATGTCATGTTACTGAGACAGGGGCTAGGGGGAATGGCAGATAGTCAGTAGGATGTCATGTTACTGAGACAGGGGCTAGGGGGGGGATGGCAGATAGTCAGTAGGATGTCATATTACTGAGACAGGGGCTAGGGGGGGAATGGCAGATAGTCAGTAGGATGTCATATTACTGAGGCAGGGGCTAGAGGGGAATGGCAGATAGTCAGTAGGATGTCATGTTACTGAGACAGGGGGGGGGGGGGTGGCAGATAGTCAGTAGGATGTCATGTTACTGAGACAGGGGCTAGGGGGGGAATGGCAGATAGTCAGTAGGATGTCATGTTACTGAGACAGGGGCTAGGGGGGGAATGGCAGATAGTCAGTAGGATGTCATGTTACTGAGACAGGGGCTAGGGGGGAATGGCAGATAGTCAGTAGGATGTGATGTAGCTATAACAGACAGGGTCTAGGGGGGAATGGCAGATAGTCAGTAGGATGTGATGTAGCTATAACAGACAGGGTCTAGGGGGGAATGGCAGATAGTCAGTAGGATGTCATATTACTGAGACAGGGGCTAGGGGGGAATGGCAGATAGTCAGTAGGATGTCATGTTACTGAGACAGGGGCTAGGGGGGGAATGGCAGATAGTCAGTAGGATGTCATGTTACTGAGACAGGGGCTAGGGGGGGAATGGCAGATAGTCAGTAGGATGTGATGTAGCTATAACAGACAGGGTCTAGGGGGGAATGGCAGATAGTCAGTAGGATGTCATGTTACTGAGACAGGGGCTAGGGGGGGAATGGCAGATAGTCAGTAGGATGTGATGTAGCTATAACAGACAGGGTCTAGGGGGGAATGGCAGATAGTCAGTAGGATGTCATGTTACTGAGACAGGGGCTAGGGGGGGAATGGCAGATAGTCAGTAGGATGTGATGTAGCTATAACAGACAGGGTCTAGGGGGGAATGGCAGATAGTCAGTAGGATGTCATGTTACTGAGACAGGGGCTAGGGGGAATGGCAGATAGTCAGTAGGATGTCATGTTACTGAGACAGGGGCTAGGGGGGGGAATGGCAGATAGTCAGTAGGATGTGATGTAGCTATAACAGACAGGGTCTAGGGGGGAATGGCAGATAGTCAGTAGGATGTGATGTAGCTATAACAGACAGGGTCTAGGGGGGAATGGCAGATAGTCAGTAGGATGTCATATTACTGAGACAGGGTCTAGGGGGGAATGGCAGATAGTCAGTAGGATGTCATGTTACTGAGACAGGGGCTAGGGGGAATGGCAGATAGTCAGTAGGATGTCATGTTACTGAGACAGGGGCTAGGGGGGGAATGGCAGATAGTCAGTAGGATGTGATGTAGCTATAACAGACAGGGTCTAGGGGGGGGATGGCAGATAGTCAGTAGGATGTGATGTAGCTATAACAGACAGGGTCTAGGGGGGGGATGGCAGATAGCAGCTCATTGAGGCTTTATAGCATCCTGATCAACACAGTAACCATTAGCATGAGGGATCATATATATTACTGAGACAGTAATATAACATATATGTAATGTAATATATGTAACTGTACCTCACCCTGCTACAACACAGCAACCATTAGCATGAGGGATCATATATATTACTGAGACAGTAATATAACATATATGTAATGTAATATATGTAACTGTACCTCACCCTGCTACAACACAGCAACCATTAGCATGAGGGATCATATATATTACTGAGACAGTAATATAACATATATGTAATGTAATATATGTAACTGTACCTCACCCTGCTACAACACAGCAACCATTAGCATGAGGGATCATATATATTACTGAGACAGTAATATAACATATATGTAATGTAATATATGTAACTGTACCTCACCCTGCTACAACACAGCAACCATTAGCATGAGGGATCATATATATTACTGAGACAGTAATATAACATATATGTAATGTAATATATGTAACTGTACCTCACCCTGCTACAACACAGCAACCATTAGCATGAGGGATCATATATATTACTGAGACAGTAATATAACATATATGTAATGTAATATATGTAACTGTACCTCACCCTGCTACAACACAGCAACCATTAGCATGAGGGATCATATATATTACTGAGACAGTAATATAACATATATGTAATGTAATATATGTAACTGTACCTCACCCTGCTACAACACAGCAACCATTAGCATGAGGTATGTTATATTACTGAGACAGTAATATAACATATATGTAATGTAATATATGTAACTGTACCTCACCCTGCTACAACACAGCAACCATTAGCATGAGGGATCATATATATTACTGAGACAGTAATATAACATATATGTAATGTAATATATGTAACTGTACCTCACCCTGCTATAACACAGCAACCATTAGCATGAGGGATCATATATATTACTGAGACAGTAATATAACATATATGTAATGTAATATATGTAACTGTACCTCACCCTGCTACAACACAGCAACCATTAGCATGAGGGATTTGACTTCTGGATTAGAGAACAAATCCCCAGTCAGGGATTTACAGTGGGGGGTTGAGTTAGCTACCACAGCACAGACACACAGCACAGACACGCATCACAGACACACAGCCAAACACTGACCCACAGCACAGACACACAGCACAGACACACATCACAGACACACAGCCAAACACTGACCCACAGCACTGACCCACAGCACAGACACACAGCACAGACACACAGCACAGACACACAGCACAGACACGCATCACAGACACACAGCACAGACACACAGCCAAACACTGACACGCATCACAGACACACAGCACAGACACACAGCCAAACACTGACACGCATCACAGACACACAGCACAGACACACAGCCAAACACTGACCCACAGCACAGACACACAGCACAGACACACATCACAGACACACAGCCAAACACTGACCCACAGCACAGACACACAGCACAGACACGCATCACAGACACACAGCACAGACACACAGCCAAACACTGACCCACAGCACAGACACACAGCACAGACACACATCACAGACACACAGCCAAACACTGACCCACAGCACAGACACACAGCACAGACACACAGCACAGACACACAGCCAAACACTGACCCACAGCACAGACACACAGCACAGACACACAGCACAGACACACGACACAGACACACAGCACAGACCCACAGCCAAACACTGACCCATAGCACAGACACACAGCACAGACACACAGCACTGACCCACAGCACAGACACACAGCACAGACACACAACACAGACACACAGCACAGACCCACAGCCAAACACTGACCCACAGCACAGACACACAGCACAGACACACAGCCAAACACAGACACACAGCCAAACACAGACACACAGCACAGACACACAGCCAAACACTGACCCACAGCACAGACACACAGCACAGACACACAGCCAAACACTGACCCACAGCACAGACACACAGCCAAACACAGACACACAACACAGACACACAACACAGACACACAGCCAAACACTAACCCACAGCCAGACCCACAGCAGCTCTCTGGGGTAACACCAGACAGGTGTGGTGTTTGGAGAATGCAGCAGGCTGTCAGGTCTGTATGGGTCTTATTGATAATGATTCTGGATCATTTAGGGAACCAGCCAATCAACCAACTAGCCAGCCAGGCAACCAGCCAGCCAGGCAACCAACCAGCCAGCCAGTCAACCAACCAGCCAGCCAGCCAACCAACCAGCCAGCCAGCCAGCCAGTCAACCAGCCAACCAGGGAACCAGCCAGCCAGCCAACCAGGGAACCAGCCAGCCAACCAGCCAGCCAACCAGGGAACCAGCCAGCCAACCAGGGAACCAGCCAACCAACCAGCCAGGCACCCAGCCAGCCAGCCAGGCAACCAACCAACCAACCAGCCAGTCTTAATGTAGTATAATAACCTCTTTGTTTAGCAGGTCTAGGATCAGTCATCATCTGATCTGGTTCAACACGTGTTGGGTGTTAAAGGAACAACTAGAACGTCTATTTCTCCTTCTCATGATAATAAGATGTCTCTCTAACTCTACTCATTGGCTTAGACTTGCATTTGCATGTTTCTGTTGTTATAGAAACATGAGAAAAAGGGGTGGAGTTGTTTTTCTCATTTGCATGTTTCTGTTGTTATAGAAACATGAGAAAAAAGGGGTGGAGTTGGTTTTCTGACTGTTGAATTGTGAATCATCTGAATGTTGTTATATAGAACAGTCAGTTTGATGTTGACTGACTGGTGACAGACTGTACACCCACAGTACAGGGCCCGTAAAGCAGGCTCCTCCAGGTCAACTGACTGGTGGTCTTCCGGACTGGGCTGGAGGTCAGTCACTTCCAACTGAGAGGTAGAAAGGTTCAATCTCACTAAGTAGCAAATCAAATCAAATGTATTTATATAGCCCTTCGTACATCAGCTGATATCTCAAAGTGCTGTACAGAAACCCAGCCTAAACCCCCAAACGACAAGCAATGCAGGTGTAGAAGCACGGTGGGGCTAGGAAAAACTCCCTAGAAAGGCCAAAACCTAGGAAGAAACCTAGAGAGGAACCAGGCTATGAGGGGTGGCCAGTCCTCTTCTGGCTGTGCCGGGTGGAGATTATAACAGAACATGGCCAAGATGTTCAAATGTTCATAAATGACCAGCATGGTCAAATAATAATAATCACAGGGGTTGTAGAGGGTGCATCAAGTCAGCACCTCAGGAGTAAATGTCAGTTGGCTTTTCATCACTTCACTAAGTAGGTGAAGTGATCAGTCACTCACCTCTCTGCTCTTCCTGTATCTCATCCTCCTCCTCCACTTCCTGAATCGGGATCCTCTTGCTTTTACCTTCCTTCTCCGGTTGACACTGGTTTAGTTTCTTATCCACCTCAACCAGAAGTTTCTGTGGGCCAGGTTGTGTGACGGAAAAGCAGAAAAGAAGACTTAGGAAATAGTTCATCCTATTGTTCCATTAGATTCAATTCAAAACACAGTCAAACAACATGTCATGCAGATGAAGACAGGTGATACAACAGTAGAACCAGTCCATTCTATTCAGGACTTCCTGGACGTAACGTTCCCTTGAAATGTGACACGACTGAAGACAAGTCAACTCCATATGCTGCATTCCAGGCCTGATGGTCACTACGGTACCGTCTGTTGAATAAACAGGAGTCCTGACGGTCACTACGTCTGTTGAATAAACAGGAGTCCTGACGGTCACTACGGTACCGTCTGTTGAATAAACAGGAGTCCTGACGGTCACTACGGTACCGTCTGTTGAATAAACAGGAGTCCTGACGGTCACTACGGTACCGTCTGTTGAATAAACAGGAGTCCTGACGGTCACTACGGTATCGTCTGTTGAATAAACAGGAGTCCTGACGGTCACTACGTCTGTTGAATAAACAGGAGTCCTGACGGTCACTACGTCTGTTGAATAAACAGGAGTCCTGACTGTCACTACGGTACCGTCTGTTGAATAAACAGGAGTCCTGACGGTCACTACGTCTGTTGAATAAACAGGAGTCCCGACGGTCACTACGGTAACGTCTGTTGAATAAACAGGAGTCCTGACGGTCACTACGGTAACGTCTGTTGAATAAACAGGAGTCCTGACGGTCACTACGGTAACGTCTGTTGAATAAACAGGAGTCCTGACGGTCACTACGGTACCGTCTGTTGAATAAACAGGAGTCCCGACGGTCACTACGGTACCGTCTGTTGAATAAACAGGAGTCCTGATGGTCACTACGGTACCGTCTGTTGAATAAACAGGAGTCCTGACGGTCACTACGTCTGTTGAATAAACAGGAGTCCTGATGGTCACTACGGTAACGTCTGTTGAATAAACAGGAGTCCTGACGGTCACTACGGTACCGTCTGTTGAATAAACAGGAGTCCTGACGGTCACTACGGTACCGTCTGTTGAATAAACAGGAGTCCTGATGGTCACTACGGTAACGTCTGTTGAATAAACAGGAGTCCTGACGGTCACTACGGTACCGTCTGTTGAATAAACAGGAGTCCTGACGGTCACTACGGTAACGTCTGTTGAATAAACAGGAGTCCTGATGGTCACTACGGTACCGTCTGTTGAATAAACAGGAGTCCTGACGGTCACTACGGTAACGTCTGTTGAATAAACAGGAGTCCTGACGGTCACTACGGTACCGTCTGTTGAATAAACAGGAGTCCTGATGGTCACTACGGTACCGTCTGTTGAATAAACAGGAGTCCTGATGGTCACTACGTCTGTTGAATAAACAGGAGTCCTGACGGTCACTACGGTAACGTCTGTTGAATAAACAGGAGTCCTGACGGTCACTACGGTACCGTCTGTTGAATAAACAGGAGTCCTGACGGTCACTACGGTACCGTCTGTTGAATAAACAGGAGTCCTGACGGTCACTACGGTACCGTCTGTTGAATAAACAGGAGTCCTGACGGTCACTACGGTAACGTCTGTTGAATAAACAGGAGTCCCGACGGTCACTACGGTAACGTCTGTTGAATAAACAGGAGTCCTGACGGTCACTACGGTAACGTCTGTTGAATAAACAGGAGTCCTGACGGTCACTACGGTACCGTCTGTTGAATAAACAGGAGTCCTGATGGTCACTACGGTACCGTCTGTTGAATAAACAGGAGTCCTGACGGTCACTACGTCTGTTGAATAAACAGGAGTCCTGACGGTCACTACGGTAACGTCTGTTGAATAAACAGGAGTCCTGACGGTCACTACGGTACCGTCTGTTGAATAAACAGGAGTCCTGATGGTCACTACGGTACCGTCTGTTGAATAAACAGGAGTCCTGACGGTCACTACGTCTGTTGAATAAACAGGAGTCCTGACGGTCACTACGGTAACGTCTGTTGAATAAACAGGAGTCCTGACGGTCACTACGGTAACGTCTGTTGAATAAACAGGAGTCCTGAAGGTCACTACGTCTGTTGAATAAACAGGAGTCCTGATGGTCACTACGGTACCGTCTGTTGAATAAACAGGAGTCCTGACGGTCACTACGGTAACATCTGTTGAATAAACAGGAGTCCTGACGGTCACTACGTCTGTTGAATAAACAGGAGTCCTGACGGTCACTACGGTAACGTCTGTTGAATAAACAGGAGTCCTGACGGTCACTACGGTAACATCTGTTGAATAAACAGGAGTCCTGATGGTCACTACGTCTGTTGAATAAACAGGAGTCCTGATGGTCACTACGGTAACGTCTGTTGAATAAACAGGAGTCCTGACGGTCACTACGGTACCGTCTGTTGAATAAACAGGAGTCCTGACGGTCACTACGGTAACGTCTGTTGAATAAACAGGAGTCCTGATGGTCACTACGGTAACGTCTGTTGAATAAACAGGAGTCCTGACGGTCACTACGTCTGTTGAATAAACAGGAGTCCTGACGGTCACTACGGTACCGTCTGTTGAATAAACAGGAGTCCTGACGGTCACTACGGTACCGTCTGTTGAATAAACAGGAGTCCTGACGGTCACTACGGTAACGTCTGTTGAATAAACAGGAGTCCTGATGGTCACTACGGTAACGTCTGTTGAATAAACAGGAGTCCTGACGGTCACTACGGTAACGTCTGTTGAATAAACAGGAGTCCTGACGGTCACTACGGTAACGTCTGTTGAATAAACAGGAGTCCTGACGGTCACTACGTCTGTTGAATAAACAGGAGTCCTGATGGTCACTACGTCTGTTGAATAAACAGGAGTCCTGACGGTCACTACGGTAACATCTGTTGAATAAACAGGAGTCCTGATGGTCACTACGTCTGTTGAATAAACAGGAGTCCTGACGGTCACTACGGTAACATCTGTTGAATAAACAGGAGTCCTGATGGTCACTACGTCTGTTGAATAAACAGGAGGCCTGACGGTCACTACGTCTGTTGAATAAACAGGAGTCCTGATGGTCACTACGTCTGTTGAATAAACAGGAGTCCTGATGGTCACTACGTCTGTTGAATAAACAGGAGTCCTGACGGTCACTACGGTACCGTCTGTTGAATAAACAGGAGTCCTGATGGTCACTACGGTAACGTCTGTTGAATAAACAGGAGGCCTGACGGTCACTACGGTAACGTCTGTTGAATAAACAGGAGGCCTGACGGTCACTACGTCTGTTGAATAAACAGGAGTCCTGACGGTCACTACGGTAACGTCTGTTGAATAAACAGGAGTCCTGACGGTCACTACGTCTGTTGAATAAACAGGAGTCCTGACGGTCACTACGTCTGTTGAATAAACAGGAGTCCTGATGGTCACTACGGTAACGTCTGTTGAATAAACAGGAGTCCTGACGGTCACTACGGTAACGTCTGTTGAATAAACAGGAGTCCTGACGGTCACTACGGTACCGTCTGTTGAATAAACAGGAGGCCTGACGGTCACTACGTCTGTTGAATAAACAGGAGTCCTGATGGTCACTACGTCTGTTGAATAAACAGGAGTCCTGACGGTCACTACGGTAACGTCTGTTGAATAAACAGGAGTCCTGACGGTCACTACGGTACCGTCTGTTGAATAAACAGGAGTCCTGACGGTCACTACGGTACCGTCTGTTGAATAAACAGGAGTCCTGATGGTCACTACGTCTGTTGAATAAACAGGAGTCCTGACGGTCACTACGGTAACGTCTGTTGAATAAACAGGAGTCCTGACGGTCACTACGGTACCGTCTGTTGAATAAACAGGAGTCCTGACGGTCACTACGGTAACGTCTGTTGAATAAACAGGAGTCCTGATGGTCACTACGTCTGTTGAATAAACAGGAGTCCTGACGGTCACTACGGTACCGTCTGTTGAATAAACAGGAGTCCTGACGGTCACTACGGTACCGTCTGTTGAATAAACAGGAGTCCTGACGGTCACTACGGTAACGTCTGTTGAATAAACAGGAGTCCTGATGGTCACTACGTCTGTTGAATAAACAGGAGTCCTGACGGTCACTACGTCTGTTGAATAAACAGGAGTCCTGTGTGTGTGTGTGTGTGTGTGTGTGTGTGTGTTTGTGTGTGTGCTTGTGTTTTGGACTGTGTGTGTTGGGCTGTGTGTGTGTGTGTGTGTGTTGGACTGTGTGTGTGTGTGTGTGTGTGTGTGAGGTGTGGTGTGGGTGCGTGGTTTGTGTGTGTGTGTGTGTTTGTGTGTGTGCTTGTGTTTTGGACTGTGTGTGTTGGGCTGTGTGTGTGTGTGTGTGTTGGACTGTGTGTGTGTGTGTGTGTGTGTGAGGTGTGGTGTGGGTGCGTGGTGTGTGGGTGTGTGTGTGAGTGTGTGTGAGGTGTGTGTGTGTGTGTGTGTGTGAGACACTAACAGTAGCAGTGATGTTCTGTGGTTCGGTCTGCAGGACGTTCCTCAGGTCTTCAGCAGCCCTCTGATAGTTCCCCTGCTGTTTCAGCACTGTGGCCCTGCGGAGGAGAGCTTTAAACACAACACTGTCAGCCGGGGACTGTTTCAGCACTGTGGCCCTGCGGAGGAGAGCTTTAAACACAACTCTGTCAGCCAGGGACTGTTTCAGCACTGTGGCCCTGCGGAGGAGAGCTTTAAACACAACACTGTCAGCCAGGGACTGTTTCAGCACTGTGGCCCTGCGGAGGAGAGCTTTAAACACAACTCTGTCAGCCAGGGACTGTTTCAGCACTGTGGCCCTGCGGAGGAGAGCTTTAAACACAACACTGTCAGCCAGGGACTGTTTCAGCACTGTGGCCCTGCGGAGGAGAGCTTTAAACACAACCCTGTCAGCCAGGAACTGTTTCAGCACTGTGGCCCTGCGGAGGAGAGCTTTAAACACAACTCTGTCAGCCAGGGACTGTTTCAGCACTGTGGCCCTGCGGAGGAGAGCTTTAAACACAACACTGTCAGCCAGGGACTGTTTCAGCACTGTGGCCCTGCGGAGGAGAGCTTTAAACACCACTCTGTCAGCCAGGAACATAACATGGGAATCACAACTTATTCCTGCCTGCACCACTTTTCAACCAGGGCCCATAGGACTCAGTGGGTCCTCTTCTTAAGTAGTGCACTATATAGGGAATAGGGTTCCATTGGGTCCTGGTCTAAAGTAGTGCACTATATTGGGAATAGGGTGCCATTTTGGACACACACGTGGTGATGCATTAATTATATTAGTATTCTTAACTAAGTGTGTATACATTAATTATATTAGTATTCTTAACTAAGTGTGTATACAATAGACAAGACCAAGTCTTTCTTAAAGGTAGACCCAATGAAGTGACGTTTCACCAGCAGCATCACAGACACTGAGATGAGCGAGATGCCGGACTTCACTCTCACAGTCACACACAGCATCTGCACATGTGTACGAGTTCGCTTCACGCAGTTGCAACGTTGTGGATACAGGGACCAAAACAGAGGAGAAGTTGAGTACCTTTCATATTGTCTGGCTCCCTCTCTAGTGGGACAGTACCTTTCATATTGTCTGGCTCCATCTCTAGTGGGACAGTACCTTTCATATTGTCTGGCTCCATCTCTAGTGGGACAGTACCTTTCATATTGTCTGGCTCCATCTCTAGTGGGACAGTACCTTTCATATTGCCTGGCTCCATCTCTAGTGGGACAGTACCTTTCATATTGTCTGGCTCCATCTCTAGTGGGACAGTACCTTTCATATTGTCTGGCTCCATCTCTAGTGGGACAGTACCTTTCATATTGTCTGGCTCCATCTCTAGTGGGACAGTACCTTTCATATTGTCTGGCTCCATCTCTAGTGGGACAGTACCTTTCATATTGCCTGGCTCCATCTCTAGTGGGACAGTACCTTTCATATTGTCTGGCTCCATCTCTAGTGGGACAGTACCTTTCATATTGTCTGGCTCCATCTCTAGTGGGACAGTACCTTTCATATTGTCTGGCTCCATCTCTAGAGGGACAGTACCTTTCATATTGTCTGGCTCCATCTCCAGAGTGACAGTACCTTTCATATTGTCTGGCTCCATCTCCAGAGTGACAGTACCTTTCATATTGTCTGGATCCATCTCTAGTGGGACAGTACCTTTCATATTGCCTGGCTCAATCTCTAGTAGGACAGTACCTTTCATATTGTCTGGCTCCATCTGCAAAGGGACAGTACCTTTCATATTGTCTGGCTCCATCTCTAGTGGGACAGTACCTTTCATATTGTCTGGCTCCATCTCTAGTGGGACAGTACCTTTCATATTGTCTGGCTCCATCTCTAGTGGGACAGTACCTTTCATATTGTCTGGCTCCATCTCTAGTGGGACAGTACCTTTCATATTGTCTGGCTCCATCTGCAGTGGGACAGTACCTTTCATATTGTCTGGCTCCATCTCTAGTGGGACAGTACCTTTCATATTGTCTGGCTCAATCTCTAGTAGGACAGTACCTTTCATATTGTCTGGCTCCATCTGCAAAGGGACAGTACCTTTCATATTGTCTGGCTCCATCTGCAAAGGGACAGTACCTTTCATATTGTCTGGATCCCTCTCTAGTGGGACAGTACCTTTCATATTGTCTGGCTCTGTCACGTTCCTGACCTATTTCTGTTAGTTTGTTGTATGTGTTAGTTGGTCAGGACGTGAGTTTGGGTGGGCATTCTATGTTTTCTGTTTCTATGTTGGTTTATGGGTTGCCTGGTATGGCTCTTAATTAGAGGCAGGGGTTTGGCGTTCCTCTAATTGAGAGTCATATTTAGGTAGGTTGTTTCACAGTGTTCGTTGTGGGTGGTTGTCTCCTGTGTCAGTGTTTGTCGCACCATACGGGACTGTTCGGTTTGTTTGTTCATCGTCATTTATGTGTAGGGTATTTTCCCTGTTCGTGCGTTCTTCGTGTTTTATTGTAAGTTCGTATGTCCAGGTCTGTCTACTCCGTTTGTTATTTTGTTTATTAGTCAAGTGTATTTCGTTTTCGTGTTTTTCCGTCTTTACTTTAATAAATATCATGTCTTCACAATCCGCTGCATTTTGGTTCAATCCCTGCTCCTCCTCTTCGGATGAAGAGGAGGAGGACAACCGTTACAGGCTCCCTCTCTAGTGGGACAGTACCTTTCATATTGTCTGGCTCCATCTCTAGTGGGACAGTACCTTTCATATTGCCTGGCTCCATCTCTAGTGGGACAGTACCTTTCATATTGTCTGGATCCATCTCTAGTAGGACAGTACCTTTCATATTGTCTGGCTCCATCTCTAGTGGGACAGTACCTTTCATATTGTCTGGATCCCTCTCTAGTGGGACAGTACCTTTCATATTGTCTGGCTCCATCTCTAGTAGGACAGTACCTTTCATATTGTCTGGCTCCATCTCTAGTGGGACAGTACCTTTCATATTGTCTGGCTCCCTCTCTAGTGGGACAGTACCTTTCATATTGTCTGGCTCCATCTCTAGTAGGACAGTACCTTTCATATTGTCTGGCTCCGTCTCTAGTGGGACAGTACCTTTCATATTGTCTGGCTCCATCTCTAGTGGGACAGTACCTTTCATATTGTCTGGCTCCATCTCTAGTGGGACAGTACCTTTCATATTGTCTGGCTCCCTCTCTAGTGGGACAGTACCTTTCATATTGTCTGGCTCCATCTCTAGTGGGACAGTACCTTTCATATTGTCTGGATCCATCTCTAGTGGGACAGTACCTTTCATATTGTCTGGCTCCGTCTCTAGTGGGACAGTACCTTTCATATTGTCTGGCTCCATCTGCAAAGGGACAGTACCTTTCATATTGTCTGGCTCCATCTCTAGTGGGACAGTACCTTTCATATTGTCTGGCTCCATCTCTAGTGGGACAGTACCTTTCATATTTTCTGGCTCCATCTCTAGTGGGACAGTACCTTTCATATTGTCTGGCTCCATCTCTAGTGGGACAGTACCTTTCATATTGTCTGGCTCCATCTCTAGTGGGACAGTACCTTTCATATTGTCTGGCTCCATCTCTAGTGGGACAGTACCTTTCATATTGTCTGGCTCCATCTCTAGTGGGACAGTACCTTTCATATTGCCTGGCTCCATCTCTAGTGGGACAGTACCTTTCATATTGTCTGGCTCCATCTCTAGTGGGACAGTACCTTTCATATTGTCTGGCTCCATCTCTAGAGGGACAGTACCTTTCATATTGTCTGGCTCCATCTCTAGTGGGACAGTACCTTTCATATTGCCTGGCTCCATCTCTAGTGGGACAGTACCTTTCATATTGCCTGGCTCCATCTCTAGTGGGACAGTACCTTTCATATTGTCTGGCTCCATCTCTAGTGGGACAGTACCTTTCGTATTGTCTGGCTCCATCTCTAGTGGGACAGTACCTTTCATATTGTCTGGCTCCATCTCTAGTGGGACAGTACCTTTCATATTGTCTGGCTCCATCTCTAGAGGGACAGTACCTTTCATATTGTCTGGCTCCATCTCTAGTGGGACAGTACCTTTCATATTGTCTGGCTCCATCTCTAGTGGGACAGTACCTTTCATATTGTCTGGATCCATCTCTAGTGGGACAGTACCTTTCATATTGCCTGGCTCCATCTGCAAAGGGACAGTACCTTTCATATTGTCTGGCTCCATCTGCAGTGGGACAGTACCTTTCATATTGTCTGGCTCCATCTCTAGTGGGACAGTACCTTTCATATTGTCTGGCTCCATCTCTAGTGGGACAGTACCTTTCATATTGTCTGGCTCCATCTCTAGTGGGACAGTACCTTTCATATTGCCTGGCTCCATCTCTAGTGGGACAGTACCTTTCATATTGCCTGGCTCCATCTCTAGTGGGACAGTACCTTTCATATTGTCTGGCTCCATCTCTAGTGGGACAGTACCTTTCATATTGCCTGGCTCCATCTCTAGTGGGACAGTACCTTTCATATTGCCTGGCTCCATCTCTAGTGGGACAGTACCTTTCATATTGCCTGGCTCCATCTCTAGTGGGACAGTACCTTTCATATTGTCTGGCTCCATCTCTAGTGGGACAGTACCTTTCATATTGCCTGGCTCCATCTGCAGTACCTTCTGACAGTCGTTGAGGGCATTGTGCCAGCGTTGCAGTTTGATCTCTGACTGGGCTCTGTTGTTGTAGCCTGCTACGGTTGGTACCACTGACAGACTCCTGGTGAGGACGAGACACGGAGGGAAGAGAGACGGACCTCATTTAGCAGTACTGACAGCACTGGCTATTGGATCAGACCTTCCCACCGAGGCTTTGAGTAATATAAACATTGAATAAGGAATTATGACAGAGCTCCACTCGTATCTCTGTGAATATAAATATATCTCTATGGTTTGAAGCTGAACTCAAGACAAAAGGAATTAAACCCATTTGAATATGCATTCGCTAAAATAAACTAGCATCGACTTAGCTTGAAGGTAACGACTATCCCTAAATCCTCAAAGTGAGAGAAGCTATTAGCGTTGAGTTATAGGGTCTGACCTTGTATAATACACCACAGCTTCCTCGTAGTCGTTGGCCTTGAAAGCCTCGTTGCCTTTATCCTTCTCGCGGTTGGCAACGAGGACTTTCTCCTGTTCAGTCAACGCTACAAAAGAACATACACATTCTATCATGAGGACTGAGCAAGAAGACTCAAAAAACTGAAAACTAGTGTACATGAATTCATGATATAACTACAGAACACAATTAATTAATTTACACTTTGTGTAACCGTTCAAAGTAAATAACATCTCTGGGACACTAATGACAAAGTCTAATGGGAACCAAATATATTTCACCTGTTGTATCCATTATGCTCCTGATTTTTGGATGTCTAGAGTTTACAATTTCGGCAGGATCCTTTTTTGTTAAATTTCCATCAATTTTATCGCACTCCTTGTCGACATCAAACCTGCAATACAGAGTGATAAACATTGATAATATTGTCAAGGCATGATGCCTGGACCCCAAACACAGCAGGAATAAACTACACTGGTCCCGTTCTATATAATCAGGAGGAAGAACCTTCTAGACTCACTGGTCCCATTCTATATAATCAGGAGGAAGAACCTTCTAGACTCACTGGTCCCATTCTATATAATCAGGAGGAAGAACCTTCTAGACTCACTGGTCCCATTCTATATAATCAGGAGGAAGATCCTTCTAGACTCACTGGTCCCATTCTATATAATCAGGAGGAAGAACCTTCTAGACTCACTGGTCCCATTCTATATAATCAGGAGGAAGAACCTTCTAGACTCACTGGTCCCATTCTATATAATCAGGAGGAAGAACCTTCTATAAACTCACTGGTCCCATTCTATATAATCAGGAGGAATAACCTTCTAGACTCACTGGTCCCATTCTATATAATCAGGAGGACGAACCTTCTATACTCACTGGTCCCATTCTATATAATCAGGAGGAAGATCCTTCTATAGACTCACTGGTCCCATTCTATATAATCAGGAGGAATAACCTTCTAGACTCACTGGTCCCATTCTAGATAATCAGGAGGAAGAACCTTCTAGACTCACTGGTCCCATTCTATATAATCAGGAGGAAGAACCTTCTAGACTCACTGGTCTCATTCTATATAATCAGGAGGAAGATCCTTCTATAAACTCACTGGTCCCATTCTATATAATCAGGAGGAAGAACCTTCTAGACTCACTGGTCCCATTCTATATAATTACGAGGAAGAACCTTCTTCGTCCGTGCAGTTTTCTTCTGTCCATTTGAAACTGCATTCTGCAACACAATTTAGAATAGAAGTTCTAGTCATTTTCCTACTATTATCTGACAACACAAAATAATAGTAGTTCCTTATAAAAACAGAGACTTTACCTGCTTGAGAGGAAGTGAGCAATTTGATCCACGTACTGGGGGCACATTCGCAGTTTCAAGATCACGGAATAAAGATTGCTGTTTCAGCTCAGTTTCACTCATTTTGGCATCTATCTCCCACTTCTGTAAAAGTGGAAACAGTGTGATGAATATTAGGTTAAGTCTGCTACTTAAAGACGTGTGTGTCAGTCTCATTAGCTATAGTGGTATTACTGCTACACTATTATGGTATTACTACTAATACAAAAGTCTCAATGCCACTTCCAAGTGTTGTTACAAAGCCCCTGATCTCTGTTAACCCAGAACTAAAATCTTGCATAATTTTTGGTCAGATGCTTGATGTTTACGTAGTCTCTCCACGACACATTACAAAGTCAAATTGGCACAGGGAGACGCCCCCAAAAAACTTTGAGACGACGTCGTGTGGCAAGGGGGGACAGTACCTTGAGTTCGTCAGCAATCTGACTCCATTCATCTCCAGAGAAGCAGGCGGCGGTGGCCGGGGGATTGTCCTTTCTGAGGGCACGACTTGTAGGGTCCAACCTCTCCAGACGACTCTCACAGAACTGTATCAGATGGGGATAGATACCCTCATCTCCAGACCTGTAGTAAAATAGTTGACAGTGAATTTCATAACATCTATCAGCATAACACAGAGGTGTTTACTTGGCTGGCATAATAGTCCTCAGGAACAAAAAAATAGCATGTTGATCCCCATTTCAGTTCTGAATTAGTTTGTACTATTTTGTGCAACTCTTTCGTCCATTTCTCACTTAGAGATTGTTATGTTAAAAACCACCAGCTGTAGCCTAGACCTAGCCTAACTGTAGCCTAGACCTAGCCTAACTAGCCTAACTGTAGCCTAGACCTAGCCTAACTAGCCTAACTGTAGCCTAGACCTAGCCTAACTAGCCTAACTGTAGCCTAGACCTAGCCTAACTAGCCTAACTGTAGCCTAGACCTAGCCTAACTAGCCTAACTGTAGCCTAGACCAAGCCTAACTAGCCTAACTGTAGCCTAGACCTAGCCTAACTAGCCTAACTGTAGCCTAGACCTAGCCTAACTAGCCTAACTGTAGCCTAGACCTAGCCTAACTAGCCTAACTGTAGCCTAGACCTAGCCTAACTAGCCTAACTGTAGCCTGACCTAGCCTAACTAGCCTAACTGTAGCCTAGACCTAGCCTAACTGTAGCCTAGACCTAGCCTAACTGTAGCCTAGACCTAGCCTAACTAGCCTAATTGTAGCCTAGACCTAGCCTAACTAGCCTAACTGTAGCCTAACTTCCCTCTGAATCATTTACCTTAGCACCCTCAGAATCTTCCCCAAGTATTTCACATCAGTGCATAGCTCAATGTAGCCGTAGTCGAGATGATCCACTGGAACAGCTGCGACAGAAGTGGTCCCTGCTGGCACCTCTTGGGTTAGAAGTGAGGAAACTATCTCTGCATTCATTTTCTGACCTGTTGACAACAACAACAAAACAAGGTCTACGCGTTACTAAAAGCGACATTTACAAAGTTGTGGCTAGTCTAGTAGCTACTGCCTGGGACCTGCGGCACTGTCTTTGACAACAATGCTAGCTAGCTAAAGTTAGCCGTTTGGTTTAACGTTACTAGTTAACGTTACTGTCAGTGAAGATAGTTTAAATGTTTACATTTTTAATTGAATTCTTTATTTAACTAGTCAAGTCATGGATGGTTGAAAAGTAATGTGAAAAGTAAATTTCCTACTCACCAAAAAACAACCGTGTCACGGAGGGAATAAGAAGTTGTAGATATTTAGCGAAATAATAACTCGCTACGATGTAAAGTTATCTAGCGACCTGTGTGTGTGTATCATCAACCGAGCAACTCCAGGCGTTTCGTTACTATGGTGACCAGTGTACCCCGGTACGGTGGCCACCGGGTGGTGCGATTCTGCTTGTTTTGTGGAAGAGGCGAACAGGTTTGATGCTGCAGGTAGCTACTTCCTCCAGTAGAGGACGATGTCACGTCAACGATAGTACAGTACTGGTAGATGTCACTGTTAACAGTAACACTACACACACACACACAACACACACACACACACACACACACAAACGCCCTATTTTTGCAGACATTGGCTCCTTTGATAAATCGCGTTTGATACTTTTTGTTGTTTGCGGAAAGTTCTGCAGGCACTGGTATCCCCCCACTTGCACTTACGGACAAATGACTTGTTGTTGACAATCCATCAACGTCTGGGTCAAAGTTTTGGATTTACTTATGAGGAATAATTGTCAAACAAACAGTTATAATTAGTAATACATTCCAAGTTACTTGAACAATAAACGGGGGAAAGAGAACTCACCAGTACATATGACCGTATGACTGGAACGAATTGCAAACATCGCTGAAGCTGGAGACTTATATTTCCCTCACTAACGTTAAACATCAGCTATCTGATCAGCCAACCGATCGCTGCAGCTGTACATAGTTCATCTGTAAAAAGCCCACCCAACTACCTACCTCATCCCTATATTGTTTTTATTTACTTTTCTGCTCTTTTGCACACCAGTATCACTACTTACACATCATCATCTGCTCATCTATCACTCCAGTGTTAATCTGCTAAACTGTAATTACTTCGCTACTATGGCCTATTTATTGCCTTACCTCCTCACGCCATTTGCACACACTATATATAGACTTTCTTTCCCCCCCTATTGTGTTATTGACTGTTCGCTTGTTTATTCCACGTGTTACTCTGTGTTGTTGTTTGTTTCGCACTGCTTTGCTCTATCTTGGGTAGGTCGCAGTTGTAAATGAGAACTTGTTCTCAACTGGCCTACCTGGTTAAATAAAGGTGAAATAAAACCATGATCCACCAGGTGGATTTTCAGAGAATGGGCTTTCCCGAATGAGAGGATAAGGGGGCGGAGTTGATCAACACGTTCTTGCCTAAACTACTTCCCGAATGTAAAGAGAGAGAGAGAGAGCAGAGTTGAGGGTCTTCATTTGAGCCAGACAGTGCCTTACGTGTGGTCGGTGTGCGGAGCACAACAGTCCGTTGTCTTGGGCATGAGGGCGACTAGCCATGCATAAACAGACAGGGCAGACGGACAACAGGAAATAATGGGCTCCAGCTATACCTCATAAACAACCACCGTGTTGGTCTGTTCATGTTTTACCCAGCCAGTCGCTGTCTGAGTTGACAGAGTATCGACCGTTCGCTTCTAGTCTCAAGTCTTCTTTCCATATTTTCTCTTCATCTCTCCTCTTCTTCACCATGGGGTGTTCTTCGTCCAGCACACAGACTATCGATGAGGAGAAGAGACCGGGGACAAAACCCGAGGAGTCCAATGGAGACACATTTGGTGAGTAACTTATATATAAATTTTTTATCAGGGTCAGTTGACAGTGACACTTTTAAAATGTTGTCAAAGTAACCCGTTTTTCCCCTCATTTAGAATACGTTGTCACACTGCAGAAGGTTGTGTTATATGCATTGTTTTTTGTCTTACTTAAAAAAATGTTTTTACCATATGCCATTGTGATTGTATAGATGTTTTATTAGTGAAGGGGGGGGAGGTGTTCCAATACAATAATCAAATGTATTTACATAGCCCTTCTTACATCAGCTAATATCTCAAAGTGCTGTACAGAAACCCAGCCTAAAACCCCCAAACAGCAAGCAATGCAGGTGTAGAAGCCCAAGCTCCTCATGTGTGTCTATATATTGAGGCCTGCTCTTCATGTGTGTCTATATATTATAGCAGAACTCTTTATTATGATTACTACCTGGTGTTAATATTTACTCAGTTATTGGTGATTTTTTTTAGTCTCATCTTTTGACTAACCACAGCCAATGATAATGCATTAATCACAGCCAATGATAATGCATTAACCACAGCCAATGATAATGCATTAATCACAGCCAATGATAATGCATTAGTATCTGATCTTTCCACGAGTTAAAAATATGTCAAAAACACAACAAAACAATCAGCTCTTGTTATCTGCCTCTTTCTCACCCCTATGGAGTGTAAAACCACTTCACCTCCTCATGTATATAATGCAGTACATCATGTTCCCTGGACAGTCACATGTTGCCAGTTAGAGAGGCCACTCAGCTCTCTGATCAAACTGCTGTGGAAAACGCTGCATTCTTGGCAGGACATCTGCACCCTGAGGCTATATGGTTCTGACCCGACCTGTTAGCTGTGATTCTGCTGTGGCACGGCCTGTACTGTGTCATATCCCTGAGGCTATAGGGTTCTGACCCGACCTGTTAGCTGTGATTCTGCTGTGGTACGGCCTGTACTGTGTCATATCCCTGAGGCTATATGGTTCTGACCCGACCTGTTAGCTGTGATTCTGCTGTGGTACGGCCTGTACTGTGTCATATATGCCTGAGGCTATATGGTTCTGACCCGACCTGTTAGCTGTGATTCTGCTGTGGTACGGCCTGTACTGTGTCATATCCCTGAGGCTATAGGGTTCTGACCCGACCTGTTAGCTGTGGTACGGCCTGTACTGTGTCATATCCCTGAGGCTATATGGTTCTGACCCGACCTGTTAGCTGTGATTCTGCTGTGGCACGGCCTGTACTGTGTCATATCCCTGAGGCTATATGGTTCTGACCCGACCTGTTAGCTGTGATTCTGCTGTGGCACGGCCTGTACTGTGTCATATCCCTGAGGCTATATGGTTCTGACCCGACCTGTTAGCTGTGATTCTGCTGTGGCACGGCCTGTACTGTGTCATATCCCTGAGGCTATATGGTTCTGACCCGACCTGTTAGCTGTGATTCTGCTGTGGTACGGCCTGTACTGTGTCATATATGCCTGAGGCTATATGGTTCTGACCCGACCTGTTAGCTGTGATTCTGCTGTGGTACGGCCTGTACTGTGTCATATCCCTGAGGCTATAGGGTTCTGACCCGACCTGTTAGCTGTGGTACGGCCTGTACTGTGTCATATCCCTGAGGCTATATGGTTCTGACCCGACCTGTTAGCTGTGATTCTGCTGTGGCACGGCCTGTACTGTGTCATATCCCTGAGGCTATATGGTTCTGACCCGACCTGTTAGCTGTGATTCTGCTGTGGCACGGCCTGTACTGTGTCATATCCCTGAGGCTATATGGTTCTGGTCCGGCCTGTTAGCTGTGATTTTGTTGTGGTACGGCCTGTACTGTGCCATATCTCTGAGGCTATATGGTTCTGACCCGACCTGTTAGCTGTGATTCTGCTGTGGCACGGCCTGTACTGTGTCATATCCCTGAGGCTATAGGGTTCTGACCCGACCTGTTAGCTGTGGTACGGCCTGTACTGTGTCATATCCCTGAGGCTATATGGTTCTGACCCGACCTGTTAGCTGTGATTCTGCTGTGGTACGGCCTGTACTGTGTCATATATGCCTGAGGCTATATGGTTCTGACCCGACCTGTTAGCTGTGATTCTGCTGTGGTACGGCCTGTACTGTGTCATATCCCTGAGGCTATATGGTTCTGACCCGACCTGTTAGCTGTGATTCTGCTGTGGCACAGCCTGTACTGTGTCATATCCCTGAGGCTATATGGTTCTGACCCGACCTGTTAGCTGTGATTCTGCTGTGGCACAGCCTGTACTGTGTCATATCCCTGAGGCTACAGGGTTCTGACCCGACCTGTTAGTTAGCCTGTACTGTGTAAATACTTCAGTTAGTTATCGAACCCATTACCCTCTATGGTTGTGAAGTCTGGGGTCCACCAACTAAGAATTTACAAAATGGGACAAACACCCAATTGAGACTCTGCACTTTGTGTACAACGCAAAATCACAAACAATGCATGAAGAGCAGAATTAGGACGATACCCACTAATTATCAAAATCCAGAAAAAAGCTGTTAAATTCTACAACCACCTAAAAGGAAGCGATTCCCAAACCTTCCATAACAAAGCCATCACCTACAGAGAGATGAACCTGGAAGCTGGTCCTGGGGCTCTGTTCACAAACACACCCCACAGAGCCCCAGGACAGCAAACCAATTAGACCCAACCACATTATGAGAAAGAAAAAACATAAATATTTGACACACTGGAAAGAATCAACCAAAATACAGAGCAAACTAGAATGCTATTTGGCCCTAAACAGAGAGTACACAGTGGGAGAATACCCGGAAATCCTTGACTGTACAGACTCCGTGAACATAGCCTTGCTATTGAGAGAGGCCGCCATAGGCAGACCTGGTTCTCGAGAGAAGACAGGCTATGTGCCGACAAAAGGAGGTGGAAACTGAGCTGCACTTCCTAACCTCCTGCCAAATGTATGACATGGGCTGTTGCGGTGACTTTGTTGAACACTTTTTTGGTTCTTAGATGAAAATGTGTTATTTCATAGTTTTGATGTCTTCACTATTATTCTACAATGAGTAGGTGTGTCCAAACTTTTGACTGGTACATCGACTGGCGTTTCCATCAGTAAATAAAAAACATTATTTTGCAATTAGATTTTTTTTTCCTCCCGACCAGAAATAGTTTTTATGTATTGCTTTCCTATCTGCCTTTTTATTTTTTATCCACAACCTGGTTTTAAGGGAAGCCCTGGTACCCACAGAGAGAGGCCCTGGTACCCACAGAGAGAGGCCCTGGTACCCACAGAGAGAGGCCCTGGTACCCACAGAGAGAGGCCCTGGTACCCACAGAGAGAGGCCCTGGTACCCACAGAGAGAGGCCCTGGTACCCACAGAGAGAGGCCCTGGTACCCACAGAGAGAGGCCCTGGTACCCACAGAGAGAGGCCCTGGTACCCACAGAGAGAGGCCCTGGTACCCACAGAGAGAGGCCCTGGTACCCACAGAGAGAGGCCCTGGTACCCACAGAGAGAGGCCCTGGTACCCACAGAGAGAGGCCCTGGTACCCACAGAGAGAGGCCCTGGTACCCACAGAGAGAGGCCCTGGTACCCACAGAGAGAGGCCCTGGTACCCACACAGAGAGGCCCTGGTACCCACACAGAGAGGCCTGGCTGACACAGGGACCATATTGTCCATTCATGGACAATATGGCTCCTGGCTCTGGTCCTGCCTGGTCTGCCACATGGCTTCTACACACTATGACCAGGCACAGCTGAGGGCATGATGTAATCATTTAACATACACTCACACTGTGTACTCACTTCCCTGTTGTTACAGAGGGACCATCAGTATGTCTTTATACAGGTTGTTACAGAGGAACCATCAGTATGTCTTTATACAGGTTGTTACAGAGGAACCATCAGTATGTCTTTATACAGGTTGTTACAGAGGGACCATCAGTATGTCTTTATACAGGTTGTTACAGAGGAACCATCAGTATGTCTTTATACAGGTTGTTACAGAGGGACCATCAGTATGTCTTTATACAGGTTGTTACAGAGGGACCATCAGTATGTCTTTATACAGGTTGTTACAGAGGGGCCATCAGTATGTCTTTATACAGGTTGTTACAGAGGAACCATCAGTATGTCTTTATACAGGTTGTTACAGAGGAACCATCAGTATGTCTTTATACAGGTTGTTAGAGGGACCATCAGTATGTCTTTATACAGGTTGTTACAGAGGGACCATCAGTATGTCTTTATACAGGTTGTTACAGAGGGACCATCAGTATGTCTTTATACAGGTTGTTAGAGGAACCATCAGTATGTCTTTATACAGGTTGTTACAGAGGAACCATCAGTATGTCTTTATACAGGTTGTTAGAGGAACCATCAGTATGTCTTTATACAGGTTGTTACAGAGGAACCATCAGTATGTCTTTATACAGGTTGTTACAGAGGGACCATCAGTATGTCTTTATACAGGTTGTTACAGAGGAACCATCAGTATGTCTTTATACAGGTTGTTACAGAGGGACCATCAGTATGTCTTTATACAGGTTGTTACAGAGGGACCATCAGTATGTCTTTATACAGGTTGTTACAGAGGAACCATCAGTATGTCTTTATACAGGTTGTTACAGAGGGACCATCAGTATGTCTTTATACAGGTTGTTACAGAGGGACCATCAGTATGTCTTTATACAGGGGGACCAGAGGAACCATCAGTATGTCTTTATACAGGTTGTTACAGAGGAACCATCAGTATGTCTTTATACAGGTTGTTACAGAGGGACCATCAGTATGTCTTTATACAGGGGGACCAGAGGGACCATCAGTATGTCTTTATACAGGTTGTTACAGAGGAACCATCAGTATGTCTTTATACAGGTTGTTACAGAGGAACCATCAGTATGTCTTTATACAGGTTGTTACAGAGGGACCATCAGTATGTCTTTATACAGGTTGTTACAGAGGGACCATCAGTATGTCTTTATACAGGGGGACCAGAGGAACCATCAGTATGTCTTTATACAGGTTGTTACAGAGGGACCATCAGTATGTCTTTATACAGGTTGTTACAGAGGAACCATCAGTATGTCTTTATACAGGTTGTTACAGAGGGACCATCAGTATGTCTTTATACAGATTGTTACAGAGGAACCATCAGTATGTCTTTATACAGGTTGTTACAGAGGAACCATCAGTATGTCTTTATACAGGTTGTTACAGAGGGACCATCAGTATGTCTTTATACAGGTTGTTACAGAGGGACCATCAGTATGTCTTTATACAGGTTGTTACAGAGGAACCATCAGTATGTCTTTATACAGGGGGACCAGAGGAACCATCAGTATGTCTTTATACAGGTTGTTACAGAGGAACCATCAGTATGTCTTTATACAGGTTGTTAGAGGGACCATCAGTATGTCTTTATACAGGTTGTTACAGAGGAACCATCAGTATGTCTTTATACAGGTTGTTACAGAGGGACCATCAGTATGTCTTTATACAGGTTGTTACAGAGGGACCATCAGTATGTCTTTATACAGGTTGTTTGAGTCTGTCTGTCTGTCTGTTTCAGGGTGTTGTAGAGCCATGTCTAGCAGTGTGTCTGTTTCAGGGTGTTGTTGTAGAGCCATGTCTAGCAGTGTGTCTGTCTGTTTCAGGGTGTTGTTGTAGTGCCATGTCTAGCAGTGTGTCTGTCTGTTTCAGGGTGTCTGTCTGTCTCAGGGTGTTGTTGTAGAGCCATGTCTAGCAGTGTGTCTGTCTGTCTCAGGGTGTTGTTGTAGAGCCATGTCTAGCAGTGTGTGTGTCTGTTTCAGGGTGTTGTTGTAGAGCCATGTCTAGCAGTGTGTCTGTCTGTTTCAGGGTGTTGTCGTAGAGCCATGTCTAGCAGTGTGTCTGTCTTTTAGGGTGTTGTCGTAGAGCCATGTCTAGCAGTGTGTCTGTCTGTTTCAGGGTGTCTGTCTGTTTCAGGGTGTTGTAGTAGAGCCATGTCTAGCAGTGTGTCTGTTTCAGGGTGTTGTCGTAGAGCCATGTCTAGCAGTGTGTCTGTCTGTTTCAGGGTGTTGTCGTAGAGCCATGTCTAGCAGTGTGTCTGTCTGTTTCAGGGTGTTGTTGTAGTGCCATGTCTAGCAGTGTGTCTGTCTGTTTCAGGGTGTTGTTGTAGAGCCATGTCTAGCAGTGTGTCTGTCTGTCTCAGGGTGTTGTTGTAGTGCCATGTCTAGCAGTGTGTCTGTCTGTTTCAGGGTGTTGTCGTAGAGCCATGTCTAGCAGTGTGTCTGTCTGTCTCAGGGTGTTGTTGTAGTACCATGTCTAGCAGTGTGTCTGTCTGTTTCAGGGTGTTGTTGTAGAGCCATGTCTAGCAGTGTGTCTGTCTGTTTCAGGGTGTTGTTGTAGTGCCATGTCTAGCAGTGTGTCTGTCTGTTTCAGGGTGTTGTTGTAGAGCCATGTCTAGCAGTGTGTCTGTCTGTCTCAGGGTGTTGTTGTAGTGCCATGTCTAGCAGTGTGTCTGTCTGTTTCAGGGTGTTGTTGTAGAGCCATGTCTAGCAGTGTGTCTGTCTGTTTCAGGGTGTTGTTGTAGTGCCATGTCTAGCAGTGTGTCTGTCTGTTTCAGGGTGTTGTCGTAGAGCCATGTCTAGCAGTGTGTCTGTCTGTCTCAGGGTGTTGTCGTAGAGCCATGTCTAGCAGTGTGTCTGTCTGTCTCAGGGTGTTGTTGTAGAGCCATGTCTAGCAGTGTGTCTGTCTGTTTCAGGGTGTTGTCGTAGAGCCATGTCTAGCAGTGTGTCTGTCTGTCTCAGGGTGTTGTAGAGCCATGTCTAGCAGTGTGTCTGTCTGTCTCAGGGTGTTGTTGTAGAGCCATGTCTAGCAGTGTGTCTGTGTTTCAGGGTGTTGTCGTAGAGCCATGTCTAGCAGTGTGTCTGTCTGTCTCAGGGTGTTGTTGTAGAGCCATGTCTAGCAGTGTGTCTGTCTGTCTCAGGGTGTTGTAGAGCCATGTCTAGCAGTGTGTCTGTCTGTCTCAGGGTGTTGTTGTAGAGCCATGTCTAGCAGTGTGTCTGTCTGTTTCAGGGTGTTGTTGTAGTGCCATGTCTAGCAGTGTGTCTGTCTGTTTCAGGGTGTTGTAGAGCCATGTCTAGCAGTGTGTCTGTCTGTTTCAGGGTGTTGTTGTAGAGCCATGTCTGTCTGTTTCAGGGTGTTGTTGTAGAGCCATGTCTAGCAGTGTGTCTGTCTGTTTCAGGGTGTTGTTGTAGAGCCATGTCTAGCAGTGTGTCTGTCTGTTTCAGGGTGTTGTTGTAGAGCCATGTCTGTCTGTTTCAGGGTGTTGTTGTAGAGCCATGTCTAGCAGTGTGTCTGTCTGTTTCAGGGTGTTGTTGTAGAGCCATGTCTAGCAGTGTGTCTGTCTGTTTCAGGGTGTTGTTGTAGAGCCATGTCTGTCTGTTTCAGGGTGTTGTTGTAGAGCCATGTCTAGCAGTGTGTCTGTCTGTTTCAGGGTGTTGTTGTAGAGCCATGTCTAGCAGTGTGTCTGTCTCAGGGTGTTGTTGTAGTGCCATGTCTAGCAGTGTGTCTGTTTCAGGGTGTTGTTGTAGAGCCATGTCTAGCAGTGTGTCTGTCTGTCTCAGGGTGTTGTTGTAGAGCCATGTCTAGCAGTGTGTCTGTCTGTTTCAGGGTGTTGTAGAGCCATGTCTAGCAGTGTGTCTGTCTGTTTCAGGGTGTTGTAGTAGAGCCATGTCTAGCAGTGTGTCTGTCTGTTTCAGGGTGTCGTAGAGCCATGTCTAGCAGTGTGTCTGTCTGTTTCAGGGTGTTGTCGTAGAGCCATGTCTAGCAGTGTGTCTGTCTGTTTCAGGGTGTTGTTGTAGTGCCATGTCTAGCAGTGTGTCTGTCTGTTTCAGGGTGTTGTTGTAGATCCATGTCTAGCAGTGTGTCTGTCTGTTTCAGGGTGTCTGTCTGTTTCAGGGTGTTGTTGTAGAGCCATGTCTAGCAGTGTGTCTGTCTGTTTCAGGGTGTCTGTCTGTTTCAGGGTGTTGTTGTAGTACCAGCCAGGTCACCAGGAGATGCTCTCTGTCTTTGTCCCAGAGGCTGGCGTCACCTCTGAAATGTTTTATTGTACCAAGCTACTACTCTGTACATGTGGCACTGCATGGTAGTGATCTGTCCCATCTAACAGCACTGTCTCACCAGCTGTATGTCAGCCAAACCCACAGAGGGGCCACCGGGTCCCCATCCCCCAGCTCTCCCTCTCCCTCTGTCCAGGGACTGACTAGCTGTTTTGACTGGGATCTCTGTCATCTTTGGATGGTAATCATGTTGACACACGAGTCATCCATGCCAAGAGAGGCTCTATCGCTGACTGTCTCTGTCCCACCTCCAGCCAGTCCCACCAGCCAGCCAGCTACAGACAACAGCTGTCCTATCCCTGAGAGCTAGCTGGCTGTACTGTCTATCTCTGTCCCACCACCAGCCAGCTACAGACAACAGCTGAACTATTCCTAACTCATCACATCACCCCATAACTCCTCATCACATCATCACATCACCCCATAGCTCCTCATCACATCACCCCCTAGCTCCTCATCACATCACCCCATAGCTCCTCATCACCCCATAGCTCCTCATCACCCCATAGCTCCTCATCACCCCATAGCTCCTCATCACCCCATAGCTCCTCATCACCCCATAGCTCCTCATCACATCACCCCATAGCTCCTCATCACATCACCCCATAGCTCCTCATCCCATCACCCCATAGCTCCTCATCCCATCACCCCATAACTCCTCATCACATCACCCCATAGCTCCTCATCACATCACCCCATAGCTCCTCATCACATCACCCCATAGCTCCTCATCACATCACCCCATAGCTCCTCATCACATCACCCCATAGCTCCTCATCACATCACCCCATAGCTCCTCATCACATCACCCCATAGCTCCTCATCACATCACCCCATAGCTCCTCATCACATCACCCCATAGCTCCTCATCACATCACCCCATAGCTCCTCATCACATCACCCCATAGCTCCTCATCACATCACCCCATAGCTCCTCATCACATCACCCCATAGTTCCTCATCACATCACCCCATAGCTCCTCATCACATCACCCCATAGCTCCTCATCACATCACCCCATAGCTCCTCATCACATCACCCCATAGCTCCTCATCACATCACCCCATAGCTCCTCATCACATCACCCCATAGCTCCACATCACTCCATAACTCCTCATCACCCCATAACTCCTCATCACCCCATAGCTCCTCATCTCATCACCCCATAGCTCCTCATGTAGACCTCCAAATCTATCTCTCTCTGTTTGCTTGTCTTCCATTGGCCTGGTGAGTTCCTATTTTGTGCTAGCCCATCACATTCCTTTCCAGTCATCGCTCCCTGGTCTTTAGGGGCTACGACAGTCAAACCAACCCGGGAAGCTGGAGTGTCTAATCGGATCATTTGGTTGATGTCATGCATGAAACGATGCTCTGTTTACATCAGAGGAGTTAACAGTGACATGGATTAAATCATAGGAAGGGTGTAATCAGTCTAAGAACAGATTTCCTGAACTGTTTTGCAGACAGACTGATCCCAGATCTGTTTGTGTTGTCTATGGTAATCCATTGTATTGTGAAACATCCTAGAAGTGGGCTATACAACACAGACAGACTGGTCCCAGATCTGTTTGTGTTGTCTATGGTAATCCATTGTATTGTGAAACATCCTAGAAGTGGGCTATACAACACAGACAGACTGGTCCCAGATCTGTTTGTGTTGTCTTGCCAACTCTATGGTAACTCATTGTATTGTGAAACATCCTAGAAGTGGGCTATACAACACAAACAGACTGGTCCCAGATCTGTTTGTGTTGTCTATGGTAATCCATTGTATTGTGAAACATCCTAGAAGTGGGCTATACAACACAGACTGGTCCCAGATCTGTTTGTGTTGTCTTGCCAACTCTATGGTAATCCATTGTATTGTGAAACATCTGAGAAGTGGGTTATACAACACAAACAGATCTGGGACCAGGCTCAGACTATCTATTGTGTGTTTCCCAGGTGTCCAGTAGCCTACCCTTGGATGGATATGTCCCCATCTAGTCTGTATCATTCATATACACGTCCCCGCCCAGTTTCATAACTAGGTGAACCTTGTCCTCAGGGCTCAGAGAAAAACACAGGTTGCTTTCAATAAAACACATTCTTCAACCCCCGGAAATGGAAGATTTCACTGCTGAGTCAAACCAACTGGACTCTCTTACCAAGGGCCACGTCTGTTCAGTCTCACTGCTGAGTCAAACCAACTGGACTCTCTTACCAAGGGCCACGTCTGTTCAGTCTCACTGCTGAGTCAAACCAACTGGACTCTCTTACCAAGGGCCACGTCTGTTCAGTCTCACTGCTGAGTCAGACCAACTGGACTCTCTTACCAAGGGGCCACGTCTGTTCAGTCTCACTGCTGAGTCAAACCAACTGGACTCTCTTACCAAGGGCCACGTCTGTTCAGTCTCACTGCTGAGTCAGACCAACTGGACTCTCTTATCAAGGGGCCACGTCTGTTCAGTCTCACTGCTGAGTCAAACCAACTGGACTCTCTTACCAAGGGCCACGTCTGTTCAGTCTCACTGCTGAGTCAAACCCACTGGACTCTCTTACCAAGGGGCCACGTCTGTTCAGTCTCACTGCTGAGTGAAACCAACTGGACTCTCTTAAAGGGCCACGTCTGTTCAGTCTCACTGCTGAGTCAAACCCACTGGACTCTCTTACCAAGGGCCACGTCTGTTCAGTCTCACTGCTGAGTCAAACCAACTGGACTCTCTTACCAAGGGCCACGTCTGTTCAGTCTCACTGCTGAGTCAAACCCACTGGACTCTCTTACCAAGGGGCCACGTCTGTTCAGTCTCACTGCTGAGTGAAACCAACTGGACTCTCTTACCAAGGGCCACGTCTGTTCAGTCTCACTGCTGAGTCAGACCAACTGGACTCTCTTACCAAGGGGCCACGTCTGTTCAGTCTCACTGCTGAGTCAAACCCACTGGACTCTCTTACCAAGGGCCACGTCTGTTCAGTCTCACTGCTGAGTCAAACCCACTGGACTCTCTTACCAAGGGCCACGTCTGTTCAGTCTCACTGCTGAGTCAAACCCACTGGACTCTCTTACCAAGGGCCACGTCTGTTCAGTCATATTTCAACAGCAGTTAAATACTTCAGGAGGCTCCAACAACCAAAGCATTTGAATACAAAGGGGATAACTGGCACCACTCGTCACAACATAATGGTTGCTTTAACATGATAGGTACCCTGAAGAGTAGAAAACTGTCTCACCACTCGTCACAACATAATGGTTGATTTAACATGACAGGTACCCTGAAGAGTGAGTGTCAACTTTGACAGCAAAATGGTACCTTTGACCTTTCTGAACTTTGGCATCTGCTGCAGCGGCACCAACAGTGAACAGCTCATCGTTGTCCTATGTATCTGTAGATGGATTTGTTCCATTACATCTAATCCATTACATCTCATCCATTACATCTAATCCATTACATCTCATCCATTACATCTCATCCATTACATCTCATCCATTACATCTAAAGCACATTTTCCATGTGGAAACCTATAGTTATTTGACTAATTATAAAGGAGCTTGTGCTTGTTTCAGATGAATACTAAGTGCTCGTTTCAGATGAATACTAAAACCCCGTTTCGGATATAAATACTAAAACATCGTTTCGGATATAAATACTAAAACCCCGTCTTGGATATAAATACTAAAACATCGTTTCGGATATAAATACTAAAACCCCGTCTCGGATATAAATACTAAAACCCCGTCTCGGATATAAATACTAAAACATCGTTTCGGATATAAATACTAAAACCCCGTCTCGGATATAAATACTAAAACATCGTTTCGGATATAAATACTAAAACCCCGTCTCGGATATAAATACTAAAACCCCGTCTCGGATATAAATACTAAAACCCCGTCTCGGATATAAATACTAAAACATCGTTTCGGATATAAATACTAAAACCCCGTTTCGGATATAAATACTAAAACCCCGTCTCGGATATAAATACTAAAACATCGTTTCGGATATAAATACTAAAACCCCGTCTCGGATATAAATACTAAAACCCCGTCTCGGATATAAATACTAAAACCCGCGTTTCGGATATAAATACTAAAACTGCATTTCGGATAAATACTATGTTAACCTTGCATCTCCTTACTGAGCTTTAAACCTCTCGTCTCTATCAGATGCACAATATTTTCTTTAGTTGGCTGTGGCAGTAGATTATGGATTGGGTTAGCAGGACTTCCTATTGAATGTTTTAGGTGTTACCGTGGCAGTACATCATGGATTGGGTTAGCAGGAGTTACTATGGGATGTTTTATGTGTTACCGTGGCAGTACATCGTGGATTAGGTTAGCAGGAGTTACTATGGGATGTTTTAGGTGTTACCGTGGCAGTAGATCATGGATTAGGTTAGCAGGAGTTACTATGGGATGTTTTAGATGTTACCGTGGCAGTAGATCGTGGATTGGGTTAGCAGGAGTTACTATGGGATGTTTTATGTGTTACCGTGGCAGTACATCGTGGATTAGGTTAGCAGGAGTTACTATGGGATGTTTTATGTGTTACCGTGGCAGTAGATCATGGATTGGGTTAGCAGGAGTTACTATGGGATGTTTTATGTGTTACCGTGGCAGTAGATCACGGATTGGGTTAGCAGGAGTTACTATGGGATGTTTTGTGTGTTACCGTGGCAGTAGATCGTGGATTGGGTTAGCAGGAGTTACTATGGGATGTTTTGTGTGTTACCGTGGCGGTAGATCGTGGATTGGGTTAGCAGGAGTTACTATGGGATGTTTTGTGTGTTACCGTGGCAGTAGATCACGGATTGGGTTAGCAGGAGTTACTATGGGATGTTTTAGGTGTTACCGTGGCAGTAGATCATGGATTGGGTTAGCAGGAGTTACTATGGGATGTTTTATGTGTTACCGTGGCAGAGTGCTGCATGTATCTGAAGATGGTTAACTACAACACAACTAGATTGGTTCATGACAACACAGACACACCAGGGTCAATGCTGATCAGTCATAACTACTTGAATTTCAGAAATTCAAGCCTATCAGATCCTTCATTAGTTCAACTTAGTAAACCAATGTTTGGAATTCAATAAATTCCAAACACTGTGCAATGATTGTTTATCAGGAATGTCACAGGTGGATCTGGTTTCAGATGTCAGGGTAAACCTAGAAATACACAGGTGGATCTGGTTTCAGATGTCAGGGTAAACCTAGAAATACACAGGTGGATCTGGTTTCAGATGTCAGGTTAAACCTAGAAATACATTTCTCTCATGAGCCTCATGTCTTTCTGTGTGTGTTTTTTTTAAATTCCAGTTGTCAGGAACGGTCACATCTCGGAGGACACAGAGACCCTCGCTGACCAGATGCAGCTTCCTGTCCAGAGTGCCCTGACTGATGACTCTGAGGAACCCGTCATCATGGCCTCAGAGGCCCTGGAGACCATGGGGTCTGGATGGGAGGAGGAGGTCCTGGTGATGCTGGCTGCAGCCGAGCCAGACGTTCCCCCTGAAGCCCCGGCTGCGGCCGTGGAAGCAGAGGTCCCTTCAGAGACTGTGGTCTTAGTAGAGGCTGTGGTCCCAGTGGAGGTGGCGGTCCCTGTTGAGGCTGTCGTGGTTGAGGCCGTCGTGGTTGAGGCCGCTCCCGTGGCAGAGGTTCCTGCTATGACAGTGGTGTCTGAGGAGGCCCCTGTTGTTGAAACTGGAGCTGCAGTTGAGGTGGCTGCCCTGGTCGAGGCAGCTGCACCTGTGGAAGCTGCTGCCCCAGTCGAGGTGGCTGAAACTGTCCCAGAGGCAGCTCCAGGCCCGACAGAGGAGACCCCAGCCCCGACCCCAGCTCCAGCCCCGACAGAGGAGACCCCAGCCCCGACCCCAGCTCCAGCCCCGACAGAGGAGACCCCAGCCCCGACCCCAGCTCCAGCCCCGACAGAGGAGACCCCAGCCCCGACCCCAGCTCCAGCCCCGACAGAGGAGACCCCAGCCCCGACCCCAGCTCCAGCCCCGACAGAGGAGACCCCAGCCCCGACAGAGGAGACCCCAGCCCCGACAGAGGAGACCCCAGCCCCAGCAGAGGAGGCTCCAGCCCCGACAGAGGAGGCTCCAGCCCCAACAGAGGAGACCAAAGAAGCCCCAGCCCCTGTGGCCGCTGTCCCTGAGCCAGTAACCCCTGCTGCTGAGCCTGTGGCCGCTGTCCCAGAGGGGGCCCCTGCTGTGGAGGCCCCTGCACCCAGTGGCCCCATAACTGACCTTGTTGTTGCAGCAGAGCCAATAACCACCCCTGTGGCTGTGGAGGCCCCAGGACCAGTGGAGGCCCCAGGTGAGGTGGCAGCTCCATCCCCAGAGCCTGCAGTAGAGACCCCTGCTCCCAAAGCTGCCCCAGAGCTAACACCAGCCGCCCCTGCTCCTGCTACCTCAGACGCCCCTGCCCCAGAGCTAACACCAGCCGCCCCTGCCTCAGAGCTAACACCAGCCGCCCCTGCCTCAGAGCTAACACCAGCCGCCCCTGCCTCAGAGCTAACACCAGCCGCCCCTGCCTCAGAGCTAACACCAGCCGCCCCTGCTCCTGCTACCTCAGACGCCCCTGCCCCAGAGCTAACACCAGCCGCCCCTGCCTCAGAGCTAACACCAGCCGCCCCTGCTCCTGTGGCCCCGCCTACTCCTGCTATCTCAATCCCAGAGATTGATGGTATGTACTCTTCCTTTAACGCTTCATCCTCACTGACACAACCACTCTACTTATTTAAACCGTCATCAAATGTCAAGCCTGTCTCACTATAATCTATTCACCAGGTTCACAAATAGTTGCATTGCGATTATGTTGTGGTCACATTTCACCTCAGTAACACGGCACCAACTGATTGTGCCGAGGGATAATGACATTCCACAGAGCAAAATGGCTGCCGTTTTATTGTCCCGATTAGCCCCAGGGAGGTTATGATTGTTCTTCCAGCTCATAGATTCACTAAATTGATATGTTACCTAAAACACCGGTCTCTCCTGATTTGTAAATAAGGTGTGTCAGTCAGAGTCTGTTGTAGCCTGCTGGATCCCGCTTATCCGGAATATGGTTGGTCCTGCCCGGCCACAGGCACAAATAGCTGGGAAGACATCTCTGCAAACATGCATGAAATGTGGGGAGAGACGGTCAGCGTGAGAGGTGGGGAGAGACAGTCAGCGTGAGAGGTGGGGAGAGACAGTCAGCGTGAGAGGTGGGGAGAGACAGTCAGCGTGAGAGGTGGGGAGAGACAGTCAGCGTGAGAGGTGGGGAGAGACAGTCAGCGTGAGAGGTGGGGAGAGACAGTCAGCGTGAGAGGTGGGGAGAGACAGTCAGCGTGAGAGGTGGGGAGAGACAGTCAGCGTGAGAGGTGGGGAGAGACAGTCAGCGTGAGAGGTGGGGAGAGACAGTCAGCGTGAGAGGTGGGGAGAGACAGTCAGCGTGAGAGGTGGGGAGAGACAGTCAGCGTGAGAGGTGGGGAGAGACAGTCAGCGTGAGAGGTGGGGAGAGACAGTCAGCGTGAGAGGTGGGGAGAGACAGTCAGCGTGAGAGGTGGGGAGAGACAGTCAGCGTGAGAGGTGGGGAGAGACAGTCAGCGTGAGAGGCGGGGAGAGACAGTCAGCGTGAGAGGCGGGGAGAGACAGTCAGCGTGAGAGGCGGGGAGAGACAGTCAGCGTGAGAGGCGGGGAGAGACAGTCAGCGTGAGAGGCGGGGAGAGACAGTCAGCGTGAGAGGCGGGGAGAGACAGTCAGCGTGAGAGGCGGTGAGAGGCGGTGAGAGGCGGTGAGAGGCGGTGAGAGACGGTGAGAGACGGTGAGCGGCGGGGAGAGACGGTGAGCGGCGGGGAGAGACGGTGAGCGGCGGGGAGAGACGGTGAGCGGCGGGGAGAGACGGTGAGCGGCGGGGAGAGACGGTGAGCGGCGGGGAGACAGTCAGCGTGAGAGGCGGGGAGACAGTCAGCGTGAGAGGCGGGGAGAGGCGGGGAGAGGCGGGGAGAGGCGGGGAGAGGCGGTCAGCGTGAGGTATCCAAGACCGTCACCGACTAGGGGGAGGTATCCGTCGCCGACTAGGGGGAGGTATCCGTCGCCGACTAGGGGGAGGTATCCGTCGCCGACTAGGGGGAGGTAGTCCAGACGCCGACTAGGGGGAGGTAGTCCAGACGCCGACTAGGGGGAGGTAGTCCAGACGCCGACTAGGGGGAGGTAGTCCCGACGCCGACTAGGGGGAGGTAGTCCCGACGCCGACTAGGGGGAGGTAGTCCCGACGCCGACTAGGGGGAGGTAGTCCCGACGCCGACTAGGGGGAGGTAGTCCCGACGCCGACTAGGGGGAGGTAGTCCCGACGCCGACTAGGGGGAGGTAGTCCCGACGCCGACTAGGGGGAGGTAGTCCCGACGCCGACTAGGGGGAGGTAGTCCCGACGCCGACTAGGGGGAGGTAGTCCCGACGCCGACTAGGGGGAGGTAGTCCCGACGCCGACTAGGGGGAGGTAGTCCCGACGCCGACTAGGGGGAGGTAGTCCCGACCCCAAATCTCCACAGATAACTACTGAACCATTCAACTAATCCCTCAATAAAGTAGTCTCTACAGACGCCACGCAGTAGTCTCTACTGAAGGACTAAAAGCTGTTCTAGTGTGTCACTTCTTCCTGAGGCCCTGACCAACACAATAGTCCCAGTCAGGCAGTCTGAGACACTCTCTTTCTCTCCCCCTCTCTCTCTTTCTCTCCCCCCTCTCTCATTGTGCTCTGTGAATTACCCAGATAAGACTTCTGCACTGTTGCCTGGGATTACATAAAACGTGTTAACGTCCTCTCTCCCCACTCCTCAGTTCTGATGCAAATGTTCGTCAAGTGAACTGTACATTTTGACAGGACCGTTGGGAGAGCAGAGGAGAATTGAGTCTCTCTAGTGGCTCGTAGTAGCCTTCAGAATGTTTAATTAGGTCATGTATAGATAATTTAGGTTTACTCATGGCCCCAGTCATGGAATAGTTGAGATTAGGTTATTACCTCGCTGTTCTGGCCAAAGCATGTCAGACCTCCACCATAAATCTCTACAGTCACAATAGAATCTTCACAATCACAGTAGAATCTTCACAATAGAACCTTCAATCACAATAGAATCTTCACAGTAGAATCTTCACAATCACAATAGGATCTTCACAGTAGAATCTTCACAATCACAATAGAATCTTCACAGTAGAATCTTCACAATCACAATAGAATCTTCACAATCACAATAGAATCTTCACAGTAGAATCTTCACAATCACAATAGAATCTTCACAGTAGAATCTTCAATCACAATAGAAGCTTCACAGTAGAATCTTCACAGTAGAATCTTCAATCACAATAGAATCTTCACAATCACAATATAATCTTCACAATCACAATATAATCTTCACAGTAGAATCTTCAATCACAATAGAATCTTCACAGTAGAATCTTCACAGTAGAATCTTCAATCACAATAGAATCTTCACAATCACAATATAATCTTCACAGTAGAATCTTCACAATCACAATAGAATCTTCACAATCACAATAGAATCTTCACAGTAGAATCTTCACAATCACAATAGATTCTTCACAATCACAGAATCTTCACAATCACAGTAGAATCTTCACAATAGAATATTCACAATAGAATCTTCACAATCACAATAGAATCTTCACAATCACAATAGAATCTTCACAGTAAAATCTTCACAATCACAATAGAATCTTCACAATAGAATATTCACAATAGAATCTTCACAATCACAATAGAATCTTCACAATCACAATAGAATCTTCACAGTAGAATCTTCACAATCGAATATTCACAATAGAAACTTCAATCACAATAGAATCTTCACAATCACAATAGAATCTTCACAGTAGAATCTTCACAATCACAGTAGAATCTTCACAATCACAGTAGAATCTTCACAATCACAGTAGAATCTTCACAATCACAGTAGAATCTTCACAATCACAGTAGAATCTTCACAATCACAGAATCTTCACAATCACAGTAGAATCTTCACAGTAGAATCTTCACAATCACAATAGAATCTTCACAGTAGAATCTTCACAATCGAATATTCACAATAGAAACTTCAATCACAATAGAATCTTCACAATCACAATAGAATCTTCACAGTAGAATCTTCACAATCACAATAAAATGTTCATAATCACAGTTGTAGCATGAATCAGCCCTCTTTCTTTTAGTAGAGCAGATTGTGAAATCTATTCTGTGTTTAAATGAGGGTGAAGATAAGTCCAGCATGTCTGTTTGAGTTGGGGAGATTTCCCCTGAGTCAGAGAGGAAAAGCCATGCTCTGTTTCAGGGCTATGTTTAGCTATAGGTAACCCGTCTATGTAGTGAAAACCACTGGTACTGTACAGCCCACTATGTGTTCTGTTACCTTACAACCAGGATAACCACTGGTACTGTACAGCCCACTATGTGTTCTGTTACCTTATAACCAGTAACCACTGGTACTGTACAGCCCACTATGTGTTCTGTTACCTTACAACCAGGATAACCACGGGTACTGTACAGCCCACTATGTGTTCTGTTACCTTATAACCAGGATAACCACTGGTACTGTACAGCCCACTATGTGTAGGTCTCTATGCAGTTCCTGTGGTTACGGGTACTGTACAGCCCACTATGTGTAGGTCTGCATGCAGTTCCTATGGTTACGGGTACTGTACAGCCCACTATGTGTAGGTCTGCATGCAGTTCCTATGGTTACGGGTACTGTACAGCCCACTATGTGTAGGCCTGCATGCAGTTCCTGTGGTTACGGGTACTGTACAGCCCACTATATGTAGGCCTGCATGTAGTTCCTGTGGTTACGGGTACTGTACAGCCCACTATGTGTAGGCCTGCATGTAGTTCCTGTGGTTACGGGTACTGTACAGCCCACTATGTGTAGGCCTGCATGTAGTTCCTATGGTTACGGGTACTGTACAGCCCACTATGTGTAGGCCTGCATGTAGTTCCTATGGTTACGGGTACTGTACAGCCCACTATGTGTAGGCCTGCATGTAGTTCCTGTGGTTACGGGTACTGTACAGCCCACTATGTGTAGGCCTGCATGTAGTTCCTATGGTTACGGGTACTGTATAGCCCACTATGTGTGTTCCTGTGGTTACGGGTACTGTACAGCCCACTATGTGTAGGCCTGCATGCAGTTCCTATGGTTACGGGTACTGTATAGCCCACTATGTGTAGGTCTACGTGCAGTTCCTATGGTTACGGGTACTGTATAGCCCACTATGTGTAGGTCTACGTGCAGTTCCTATGGTTACGGGTACTGTATAGCTATACATACTAACAACTTGGCAGATAGAGGAGAAAACTGTGTTTAATATAAACCGTTGACTTGTTGGATGTAAATGATGATCAATGACATTACAAATAAGGATAACTGTCACTACTTAACCAGACATGCAGAGTGTCTGTCTGTCTGTCTGTCTGTCTGTCACTACTTAACCAGACATGCAGAGTGAGTAGTAGAGGGCTCCAGTGGTCCCCTGTCTGTCTGTCTGTCTGTCTGTCTGTCTGTCTGTCTCTACTTAACCAGACATGCAGAGTGAGTAGTAGAGGGCTCCAGTGGTCCCCTGTCTGTCTGTCTGTCTGTCTGTCTGTCTGTCTGTCTGTCTGTCTGTCTGTCTGTCTGTCTGTCTGTCCACTCTACAAACACAGAAAGAACAAACTGTCCTTTTTAGGAGGAGAGAAAGAGCGAGCGAGAGAGACCCACCCCTTCAGTTGCACATGCTACTGTCAGGAGTTGCATAACTCTCTCTCTCTCTCTCTCTGTGGTGCTGTTTGCATGGCTGGACCCACACCTTATAACCAGGCTATTCACCAAGCTGGCTCTGCTGAACAAGATGTTCTGCTAACAGAGAGAGGTTTGACTCTAGGCTCTCTGCTTTGTCAGCCTTCACTGTTACTATTCACCAAGCTGGCTCTGCTGAACAAGATGTTCTGCTAACAGAGAGAGGTTTGACTCTAGGCTCTCTGCTTTGTCAGCCTTCACTGTTACTATTCACCAAGATGTTCTGGTAACAGAGAGAGGTTTGACTCTGGGCTCTCTGCTTTGTCAGCCTTCACTGTTACTATTCACCAAGATGTTCTGCTAACAGAGAGAGGTTTGACTCTAGGCTCTCTGCTTTGTCAGCCTTCACTGTTACTATTCACCAAGATGTTCTGGTAACAGAGAGAGGTTTGACTCTAGGCTCTCTGCTTTGTCAGCCTTCACTGTTACTATTCACCAAGATGTTCTGGTAACAGAGAGAGGTTTGACTCTAGGCTCTCTGCTTTGTCAGCCTTCACTGTTACTATTCACCAAGATGTTCTGCTAACAGAGAGAGGTTTGACTCCGGGCTCTCTGCTCCGTCTTTGTTGTTCTACGCTAATAGTTCAATGGAAGACCGTTCATGTTGTAATGTCACACATTAACTTCACACACGACGAGCCAGACGTTGATTTCCTGTGTTGTTTTCCAGGTGTTCCGGTGGTTGTGTCTGAGTTGGCGCAGGAAGCAGCAGCCATGGTGTTGGCTGGAGTGGCACAGGAAGCAGAGAAAGACCAGAAACAGAACTAAGGAGAGAGAGAGAGAGGTCAAACTGAGGAGGCCGCTGGTAAGACCCCCCCCTCCCAGATGATACCCAGACAGAACAGGAAAAACATTTCTCACCGATGGTGACATGTCACTAAGAAAATTCAATGTAAAACTACATTATGTGAGTCTTTCATTGAATATCAATTATTTTGAATTTCCCCAATTTCAAAGACTTGATGACGTGTATATATAAGGGCATACAAGCTTAATGTCTATGAACAAGGAATAATTAACTCGATTATTGAATAATGTACTAATGTTACTCAATATATACAAGCATATGTAACTAAATACACGTGTTAATGTTCTTGTCTTTCAGTCGCCAGGGAAACACAACCTTCTTGGATAAAACCTCTAGTTGTTTACATTCAGAGAAGATCTGTAGACAGGATGCACAACCCAAAGACCAGGAAGTTAAAAAGGGCTACTGGAAAACACACACACACACACCTTTACTGTACACACACACACACACACACACCTTTACTACACACACACACACCTTTACTGCACACACACACACCTTTACTGTACACACACACACACACACACACACACACACACACACACACACACACACACACGCATCGGCCACAACGACGATAGACCAGCTCAATACATATTACTGTCAGGGTGTGTCCAATGGCACCTAATTCCCTGACTAGGGGATGGCGTGTAATTTCAGACGTAGAGTCTTGTCACCAAAGTGCCTCCCATCCTGGAAATATGGATGGTTCACTTGTCTTCCTCTATTGGCAATAACATCGTTAAAGAGAACGACCATGTAACCTGGAGCCACCTGGGCTTCCAACTGAACTCTCTGACTCCCAATTACCTGGAGCCACCTGGGCTTCCAACTGAACTCTCTGACTCCCAATTACCTGGAGCCACCTGGGCTTCCAACTGAACTGACTACCATGTAACCTGGAGCCACCTGGGCTTCCATCTGAACTCTCTGACTCCCAATTACCTGGAGCCACCTGGGCTTCCATCTGAACTGACTACCATGTAACCTGGAGCCACCTGGGCTTCCAACTGAACTCTCTGACTCCTAATTACCTGGAGCCACCTGGGCTTCCAACTGAACTCACTGACTCCCAATTACCTGGAGCCACCTGGGCTTCCATCTGAACTCTGACTCCCAATTACCTGGAGCCACCTGGGCTTCCAACTGAACTCTCTGACTCTCAATTACCTGGAGCCACCTGGGCTTCCAACTGAACTCTCTGACTCCTAATTACCTGGAGCCACCTGGGCTTCCAACTGAACTCTCTGACTCCTAATTACCTGGAGCCACCTGGGCTTCCATCTGAACTGACTACCATGTAACCTGGAGCCACCTGGGCTTCCAACTGAACTGATTCCTAATTACCTGGAGCCACCTGGGCTTCCAACTGAACTCTCTGAGTCTCTCTAACAGACAGCTGTGGTGAAGCCAAATGATGCACTACTTTAGCAACAACTGTGAAGTTGAGGTTCAGAGGCAGTCGGACTACACTGTCACTTTAAGGTTGTCAATATGGAGTCAACATTGTGTTGAACAGCTTCTCGGTGGGAGAATGTTTCATAATAAATAATACTTGACTTTTACTAGCTGCTCTGAAAGAGGAAGACAAGCCTAACAATCTAACAAACTGTTCTTCTGGACTAGACTGAACTCAATCTAACAAACTGTTCTTCTGGACTAGACTGGACCCTGCTGACGTGGAACTCAATCTAACAAACTGTTCTTCTGGACTAGACTGGACCCTGCTAACGTTGGACTCAATCTAACAAACTGTTCTTCTGGACTAGACTGGACCCTGCTAACGTGGAACTCAATCTAACAAACTGTTCTTCTGGACTAGACTGGACCAGACTGGACCCTGCTAACGTGGAACTCAATCTAACAAACTGTTCTTCTGGACTAGACTGGACCCTGCTAACGTGGAACTCAATCTAACAAACTGTTCTTCTGGACTAGACTGGACCCTGCTGACGTGGAACTCAATCTAACAAACTGTTCTTCTGGACTAGACTGAACTCGATCTAACAAACTGTTCTTCTGGACTAGACTGGACCCTGCTAACGTGGAACTCAATCTAACAAACTGTTCTTCTGGACTAGACTGAACTCAATCTAACAAACTGTTCTTCTGGACTAGACTGGACCCTGCTAACGTGGAACTCAATCTAACAAACTGTTCTTCTGGACTAGACTGGACCCTGCTAATGCGGAACTCAATCTAACAAACTGTTCTTCTGGACTAGACTGGACCCTGCTGACGTGGAACTCAATCTAACAAACTGTTCTTCTGGACTAGACTGAACTCAATCTAACAAACTGTTATTCTGGACTGGACCCTGCTAACGTGGAACTCAATCTAACAAACTGTTCTTCTGGACTAGACTGAACTCTGCTAACGTGGAAGTCATTAATGAATCAATGATTACTTCAATACAGTCATTTAACAGGTAGTTATGGAATACTAAGCTCTTAACAGTAGATCTGGAGTGTACAGTGTAATGTTGAGAAGAGACTTTACACGGAGTGAGCAAAACATTAAGAACACCTTCCTAATGAGTTGTATCCCCGTCTGCCCTTTAGAACAGACTCAGTTTGTCGGGACATGGGACTCTACAAGGTGTTGAAAGCGTTCCACAGGGATGCTGGTCCATGTTGACTCCAATGCTTCCCCACAGTGGTGTCCAGTCGGCTGGATGTCCTTTGGGCGGTGGACCGTTCTTGTTACACACAGGAAACATGTGCCGCGTGAAAAACCCAGGAGCATTGCAGTTCTTGAAACAAACCGGGGCGCCTGACACCTACTACATTACCCCGTTCAAAGACACTTAAATATTTAGTCGTGCTCATTCGCCCTCTGAATGGCACATGTACACAATCCTTGTCTCAAGGCTTAAAAATCCTTCTTTAACCCGTCTCCTCCCCTTCGTCTACACCGATTATGAAATGGATTTAACAAGTGACATCAATAAGGGATCATAGCATTCACCTGGATTCACCTGGTCAGTCTGTCATGGAAAGAGAACAGGTGTTCCTAATGTTTTGTCAACCCGGTGTCTGTTAGTACTCCTCTTTCTCACCTTGTTTGTTTCAAAATGTCACTATATATAGATTCATGATGCGTCTGTCTGTTTGAGGATTCCTCCTGACCGATGCAGTAGGACACGAGGTACCAAATCTAGTTGAAATGAACCATTCAGCGTGGAAAAACACTCCATGGTTAAACACAACAAGTGATTTCAACCTTTTTGTTTGTTATTTATCATAACATGGAGTTATAAGAGCTGTCTGTCACTTGTAGGCTTCCACTTTTGACCTGTCCTCTCGTCACCTGGGAATAATCTGTTACCTTCATACACAGACACACTCCTGAGCCAACGCATAGACACCCTGCAGCTCCTCCACCTGCTACAGCCGCCACCTCCGGCTGGAATGATAAACACACAGACACCCTGCAGCTCCTCTACCTGCTACAGCCGCCACCTCCGGCTGGAATGATAAACACATAGACACCCTGCAGCTCCTCTACCTTCTACAGCCGCCACCTCCGGCTGGAATGATAAACACATAGACACCCTGCAGCTCCTCTACCTGCTACAGCCGCCACCTCCGGCTGGAATGATAAACAAAGGTCCCGGTATTAGATAAGACAGCCACAGGAGTCTGGTTCATCCTGAACAACAACTTCGGAGTCTCTTCATACCTAGCTGGCATCTCCCAAAGGGTTCCCTGTGTAAACCTCCCCCTGAACTTAACAATGGCTCTGCAGGCCATTGTAGAGAGACTGTGATTTTTTTAGTAGGTGTGTAACTGTGTGTTGGGCAATAGGATTAAAGAGTTTATGTTATTACCCTGAAACAGTGGTCTTCTGTAATATATTCATTCTGATAAGAGCTTTGTGTATTCTGCACTAAACTGTCTGTACAGTTGCAATAAACCTTTGTTTACTAATACCAAGACTGGGTTTGGTTTGGAGCTGGAGAGAGAAAGGGTTTGGAGCTGGAGAGAGAGAGGGGAAGGGTTTGGAGCTGGAGAGAGAAGGGAAGGGTTTGGAGCTGGAGGGGGGAATGGTTTGGTTTGGAGCTAGAGAGAGAGAGAGGGGAAGGGTTTGGAGCTGTAGAGAGAGAGAGGGGAAGGGTTTGGAGCTGGAGAGAGAGAGGGGAAGGGTTTGGAGCTGGAGAGAGAGGGGAAGGGTTTGGAGCTGGAGAGAGAGGGGAAGGGTTTGGAGCTGGAGAGAGAGGGGAAGGGTTTGGAGCTGGAGAGAGAGGGGAAGGGTTTGGAGCTGGAGAGAGAGGGGAAGGGTTTGGAGCTGGAGAGAGAGGGGAAGGGTTTGGAGCTGGAGAGAGAGGGGAAGGGTTTGGAGCTAGAGAGAGGGGAAGGGTTTGGAGCTGGAGAGAGAGAGGGGAAGGGTTTGGAGCTGGAGAGAGAAGGGAAGGGTCTGGAGCTGGAGGGGGGAATGCTTTGGTTTGGAGCTAGAGAGAGAGAGAGGGGAAGGGTTTGGAGCTAGAGAGAGAGAGAGAGGAAGGGTTTGGAGCTAGCGAGAGAGAGAGAGGAAGGGTTTGGAGCTAGCGAGAGAGAGGGGAAGGGTTTGGAGCTAGAGAGAGAGAGGAAGGGTTTGGAGCTAGAGAGAGAGAGAGAGGAAGGGTTTGGAGCTAGAGAGAGAGAGAGAGGAAGGGTTTGGAGCTAGAGAGAGAGAGAGAGAGAGGAAGGGTTTGGAGCTAGAGAGAGAGAGAGAGAGGAAGGGTTTGGAGCTAGAGAGAGAGAGAGAGAGAGAGGAAGGGTTTGGAGCTAGAGAGAGAGAGAGAGAGAGAGGAAGGGTTTGGAGCTAGAGAGAGAGAGAGAGAGAGAGAGGAAGGGTTTGGAGCTAGAGAGAGAGAGAGAGAGAGAGGAAGGGTTTGGAGCTAGAGAGAGAGAGAGAGAGAGAGGAAGGGTTTGGAGCTAGAGAGAGAGAGAGAGAGAGAGGAAGGGTTTGGAGCTAGAGAGAGAGAGAGAGAGAGAGGAAGGGTTTGGAGCTGGAGAGAGAGAGAGAGGAAGGGTTTGGAGCTGTAGAGAGAGAGAGAGGAAGGGTTTGGAGCTGTAGAGAGAGAGAGAGGAAGGGTTTGGAGCTAGAGAGAGAGAGAGAGAGAGGAAGGGTTTGGAGCTAGAGAGAGAGAGAGAGAGGAAGGGTTTGGAGCTAGAGAGAGAGAGAGAGAGAGAGGAAGGGTTTGGAGCTAGAGAGAGAGAGAGAGAGAGAGGAAGGGTTTGGAGCTAGAGAGAGAGAGAGAGAGAGAGAGGAAGGGTTTGGAGCTAGAGAGAGAGAGAGAGAGAGAGGAAGGGTTTGGAGCTAGAGAGAGAGAGAGAGAGAGAGGAAGGGTTTGGAGCTAGAGAGAGAGAGAGAGAGAGAGGAAGGGTTTGGAGCTAGAGAGAGAGAGAGAGAGAGAGGAAGGGTTTGGAGCTGGAGAGAGAGAGAGAGGAAGGGTTTGGAGCTGTAGAGAGAGAGAGAGGAAGGGTTTGGAGCTGTAGAGAGAGAGAGAGGAAGGGTTTGGAGCTGTAGAGAGAGAGAGAGGAAGGGTTTGGAGCTGGAGAGAGAGGAAGGGTTTGGAGCTGTAGAGAGAGAGAGAGAGGAAGGGTTTGGAGCTAGAGAGAGAGAGAGAGAGAGGAAGGGTTTGGAGCTAGAGAGAGAGAGAGAGAGAGGAAGGGTTTGGAGCTAGAGAGAGAGAGAGAGAGAGGAAGGGTTTGGAGCTAGAGAGAGAGAGAGAGAGAGGAAGGGTTTGGAGCTAGAGAGAGAGAGAGAGAGAGGAAGGGTTTGGAGCTAGAGAGAGAGAGAGAGAGAGGAAGGGTTTGGAGCTGGAGAGAGAGAGAGGAAGGGTTTGGAGCTGGAGAGAGAGAGAGAGCAAGGGTTTGGAGCTGTAGAGAGAGAGAGAGGAAGGGTTTGGAGCTGTAGAGAGAGAGAGAGGAAGGGTTTGGAGCTGGAGAGAGAGAAAGGGTTTGGAGCTAGAGAGAGAGAGAGAGAGGGGAAGGGTTTGGAGCTGGAGAGAGAGGGGAAGGGTTTGGAGCTGGAGAGAGAGAGAAAGGGTTTGGAGCTGGAGAGAGAGAGAGAGGGGAAGGGTTTGGAGCTAGAGAGAGAGGGGGGAAGGGTTTGGAGCTGGAGAGAGAGAGAGTTTGGTTTGGAGCCGGAGAAAGAGGGGTATCAGGCTATAATGCCATGGCAAGCAACACACAGGTCGGATTCCTGCCGGACTACGCTGCATCTTACAAATGCCTGGATAGGTAGTTAACGTATCAGCTAACCCACATCATGATACAGTTATCTGATGCCCGACTGCACAGTTGACGTGGTGAGCAACCGTTGCCAGGCAGGAACATTTAGTCAGGAAGTACCTGGACCATTACCTCATCACGTAGGTCACACCTCAGCAGCCAATAAGAATGATACTGTACAACCTGCAACAGTCTGCTGCAAAATGTCACAGATTCACCAATAAACTCACACTCAGTGCTTTAATCATGTGGAAAAGAGCTACATTCATTCTGTTTTGACTGTATTTTTAAACCATCAAGTAAAACAGGAAGTGATGTTTTATTGGACGATCTTAACCAATGGAAATGATTCACTATACGCTGGTATTGTGATGGCACGTCATTTTATGGGACATGGGAGTTGTTGATTTTCCTGTTCTGTCACTGACATGTAGGCTACATCAAGAGGCCTCAGTCAGAGGGCCCAGAACAGGCAAACATCAAGAGGCCTCAGTCAGAGGGCCCAGAACAGGCAAACATCAAGAGGCCTCAGTCAGAGGGCCCAGAACAGGCAAACATCAAGAGGCCTCAGTCAGAGGGCCCAGAACAGGCAAACATCAAGAGGCCTCAGTCAGAGGGCCCAGAACAGCGACAGCTTCAATCTCTACAAGCCCACCCTGAGAGAGAGACGAGAGACGCAGAGAGAGAGAGACACAGAGAGAGAGAGACACAGAGAGAGAGAGACACAGAGAGAGAGAGACACAGAGAGAGAGAGACACAGAGAGAGAGACACAGAGAGAGACACAGAGAGAGAGACACAGAGAGAGAGATAGAGGGAGAGAGAGATAGAGGGAGAGAGACAGAGAGAGAGAGAGACAGAGAGAGAGAGAGACACAGAGAGAGAGAGAGACACAGAGAGAGAGAGAGAGAGATAGAGGGAGAGAGACACAGAGAGAGAGCGAGATACAGGGAGAGAGACACAGAGAGAGAGAGACCCAGAGAGAGAGAGAGAGAGATACAGGGAGAGAGACACAGAGAGAGAGAGAGAGACACAGAGAGAGAGAGACCCAGAGAGAGAGAGACAGGGAGAGAGACACAGAGAGAGAGAGAGAGAGACACAGAGAGAGAGAGACCCAGAGAGAGAGAGATAGATAGAGGGAGAGAGATACAGAGAGAGAGAGAGAGATACAGGGAGAGAGACACAGAGAGAGAGAGAGAGAGAGAGAGACACAGAGAACGAGAGAGAGACATAAAAATAGCATTCAGGTACTTCTCAGCTTTGTTGTCAGTAACATCACATGGTCAGGTTTTGTATTGCCATGGAAACAGTGCAATGAGATGAAGAGTCAGATCCTCACCCTGGGCAGAGCAGCGACCTGATAGGCAGCCCTGGCTGGGAAGTTACTGCTGAAAACTAAAGAGAGGAACACACATGGTTACATACTATAGATCTGGCTTAATTAACGCCTGGTTTGACCTGGGTAATGGAACATCAGTATTCAGCTTACCCAGGACATCCAGTGTAATGATCTTTATATAGAACAGAGATGTTGTGTGACATGTGAGGTGCATTATGGGAAGGGGTCTTAGCGTGTTAGAATCACAATCAGAAAGACCTTTATTGGCCAAGTCTATTTACAGTGCCCTTCAGAATGTTTTCACACCTCTGGACTTTTTATACATTTGGTTGTGTAACAGAAGTGGGATTAAAATGGATTTACATTTTTAATTTTGTCAACGATCTACACAAAACATGAATATTCAGATAATTCAACAAGAAGGATCCCAACAACATGAATATTCAGAGAATTCAACAGGAAGGATCCCAACAACATGAATATTCAGAGAATTCAACAAGAAGGATCCCAACAACATGAATATTCAGAGAATTCAACAAGAAGGATCCCAACAACATGAATATTCAGAGAATTCAACAGGAAGGATCCCAACAACATGAATATTCAGAGAATTCAACAGGAAGGATCCCAACAACATGAATATTCAGAGAATTCAACAGGAAGGATCCCAACAACATGAATATTCAGAGAATTCAACAGGAAGGATCCCAACAACATGAATATTCAGAGAATTCAACAGGAAGGATCCCAACAACATGAATATTCAGAGAATTCAACAAGAAGGATCCCAACAACATGAATATTCAGAGATTTCAACAGGAAGGATCCCAACAACATGAATATTCAGAGAATTCAACAAGAAGGATCCCAACAGCATGAATATTCAGAGATTTCAACAGGAAGGATCCCAACAACATGAATATTCAGAGAATTCAACAAGAAGGATCCCAACAACATGAATATTCAGAGAATTCAACCAGAAGGATCCCAACAACAAAGAAACTTACATGTTTTATAGACATCATTTACACTCACGAAGTCATTCATGTCAGCCAAAAGAACCGTGGTTTTCACGACTGAGGGAAAAGAAGAAAAAAAAAATCTGGAAATTAATGGTTTTTTACAAACATCTAATACAAGTTTTTATTAAAAAAATATCATAACTTACCACTGTCATATTCACATCCTGCTTCTTTCAGGATCTCCCCCATGTTCACCAGAGCCTGTATGGGACAGGAAGAGGGACAGGAAATGCATTAAACTGAAATGTGTCTTCCGCATTTAACTGCCATAATCGACATCCACAGCGCCCGAGGAACAGTGGGTTAACTGCCTTGCTCAGGGTCAGAACGACAGATTTTGTACCTTGTCAGCTCTGGGATTTGATCCAGCAACCTTTCGGTTACTAGCCCAACGCTCTAACCACTAGGCTACCTGCCTCCCCCCTCTAACCGCTAGGCTACCTGCCTCCCCCCTCTAACCGCTAGGCTACCTGCCTCCCCCCTCTAACCGCTAGGCTACCTGCCTCCCCCCTCTAACCGCTAGGCTACCTGCCTCCCCCCTCTAACCGCTAGGCTACCTGCCTCCCCCCTCTAACCGCTAGGCTACCTGCCTCCCCCCTCTAACCGCTAGGCTACCTGCCTCCCCCCTCTAACCGCTAGGCTACCTGCCTCCCCCCTCTAACCGCTAGGCTACCTGCCTCCCCCCTCTAACCGCTAGGCTACCTGCCTCCCCCCTCTAACCGCTAGGCTACCTGCCTCCCCCCTCTAACCGCTAGGCTACCTGCCTCCCCCCTCTAACCGCTAGGCTACCTGCCTCCCCCCTCTAACCGCTAGGCTACCTGCCTCCCCCCTCTAACCGCTAGGCTACCTGCCTCCCCCCTCTAACCGCTAGGCTACCTGCCTCCCCCCTCTAACCGCTAGGCTACCTGCCTCCCCCCTCTAACCGCTAGGCTACCTGCCTCCCCCCTCTAACCGCTAGGCTACCTGCCGCCCCCCTCTAACCGCTAGGCTACCTGCCGCCCCCCTCTAACCGCTAGGCTACCTGCCGCCCCCCTCTAACCGCTAGGCTACCTGCCGCCCCCCTCTAACCGCTAGGCTACCTGCCGCCCCCCTCTAAACGCTAGGCTCCCTGCCGCCCCCCTCTAAACGCTAGGCTCCCTGCCGCCCCCCTCTAAACGCTAGGCTCCCTGCCGCCCCCCTCTAAACGCTAGGCTCCCTGCCGCCCCCCTCTAAACGCTAGGGTCCCTGCCTCCCCCCTCTAACCGCTAGGCTCCCTGCCTCCCCCCTATAACCGCTAGGCTACCTGCCTCCCCCCTCTAACCGCTAGGCTACCTGCCTCCCCCCTCTAACCGCTAGGCTACCTGCCTCCCCCCTCTAACCGCTAGGCTACCTGCCTCCCCCCTCTAACCGCTAGGCTACCTGCCTCCCCCCTCTAACCGCTAGGCTACCTGCCTCCCCCCTCTAACCGCTAGGCTACCTGCCTCCCCCCTCTAACCGCTAGGCTACCTGCCTCCCCCCTCTAACCGCTAGGCTACCTGCCTCCCCCCTCTAACCGCTAGGCTACCTGCCTCCCCCCTCTAACCGCTAGGCTACCTTCCTCCCCCCTCTAACCGCTAGGCTACCTGCCTCCCCCCTCTAACCGCTAGGCTACCTGCCTCCCCCCTCTAACCGCTAGGCTACCTGCCTCCCCCCTCTAACCGCTAGGCTACCTGCCTCCCCCCTCTAACCGCTAGGCTACCTGCCGCCCCCCTCTAACCGCTAGGCTACCTGCCGCCCCCCTCTAACCGCTAGGCTACCTGCCGCCCCCCTCTAACCGCTAGGCTACCTGCCGCCCCCCTCTAACCGCTAGGCTACCTGCCGCCCCCCTCTAAACGCTAGGCTCCCTGCCGCCCCCCTCTAAACGCTAGGCTCCCTGCCGCCCCCCTCTAAACGCTAGGCTCCCTGCCGCCCCCCTCTAAACGCTAGGGTCCCTGCCTCCCCCCTCTAACAGCTAGGCTCCCTGCCTCCCCCCTATAACCGCTAGGCTACCTGCCTCCCCCCTCTAACCGCTAGGCTACCTGCCTCCCCCCTCTAACCGCTAGGCTACCTGCCTCCCCCCTCTAACCGCTAGGCTACCTGCCTCCCCCCTCTAACCGCTAGGCTACCTGCCTCCCCCCTCTAACCGCTAGGCTACCTGCCTCCCCCCTCTAACCGCTAGGCTACCTGCCTCCCCCCTCTAACCGCTAGGCTACCTGCCTCCCCCCTCTAACCACTAGGCTACCTGCCTCCCCCCTCTAACCACTAGGCTACCTGCCTCCCCCCTCTAACCACTAGGCTCCCTGCCTCCCCTCTCTAACCACTAGGCTCCCTGCCTCCCCCCTCTAACCACTAGGCTCCCTGCCTCCCCCCTCTAACCACTAGGCTCCCTGCCTCCCCCCTCTAACCACTAGGCTCCCTGCCTCCCCCCTCTAACCACTAGGCTCCCTGCCTCCCCCCTCTAACCACTAGGCTCCCTGCCTCCCCCCTCTAACCACTAGGCTCCCTGCCTCCCCCCTCTAACCACTAGGCTCCCTGCCTCCCCCCTTTAACCACTAGGCTACCTGCCTCCCCCCTCTAACCACTAGGCTACCTGCCTCCCCCCTCTAACCACTAGGCTCCCTGCCTCCCCTCTCTAACCACTAGGCTCCCTGCCTCCCCCCCTTTAACCACTAGGCTCCCTGCCTCCCCCCTCTAACCACTAGGCTCCCTGTCTCCCCCCTCTAACCACTAGGCTCCCTGCCTCCCCCCCTTTAACCACTAGGCTCCCTGCCTCCCCCCTCTAACCACTAGGCTCCCTGTCTCCCCCCTCTAACCACTAGGCTCCCTGCCTCCCCCCCTTTAACCACTAGGCTCCCTGCCTCCCCCCTCTAACCACTAGGCTCCCTGCCTCCCCACTCTAACCACTAGGCTCCCTGCCTCCCCTCTCTAACCACTAGGCTCCCTGCCTCCCCCCCTTTAACCACTAGGCTCCCTGCCTCCCCCCTCTAACCACTAGGCTACCTGCCTCCCCCCTCTAACCACTAGGCTACCTGCCTCCCCTCTCTAACCACTAGGCTCCCTGCCTCCCCCCCTTTAACCACTAGGCTCCCTGCCTCCCCCCTCTAACCACTAGGCTACCTGCCTCCCCCCTCTAACCACTAGGCTACCTGCCTCCCCCCTCTAACCACTAGGCTCCCTGCCTCCCCTCTCTAACCACTAGGCTACCTGCCTCCCCCCTCTAACCACTAGGCTACCTGCCTCCCCTCTCTAACCACTAGGCTCCCTGCCTCCCCCCCTTTAACCACTAGGCTCCCTGCCTCCCCCCTCTAACCACTAGGCTACCTGCCTCCCCCCTCTAACCACTAGGCTACCTGCCTCCCCCCTCTAACCACTAGGCTACCTGCCTCCCCCCTCTAACCACTAGGCTCCCTGCCTCCCCCCTCTAACCACTAGGCTACCTGCCTCCCCCCTCTAACCACTAGGCTCCCTGCCTCCCCCCCTTTAACCACTAGGCTCCCTGCCTCCCCCCTCTAACCACTAGGCTACCTGCCTCCCCCCTCTAACCACTAGGCTACCTGCCTCCCCCCTCTAACCACTAGGCTACCTGCCTCCCCCCTCTAACCACTAGGCTCCCTGCCTCCCCCCTCTAACCACTAGGCTACCTGCCTCCCCCCTCTAACCACTAGGCTCCCTGCCTCCCCCCCTTTAACCACTAGGCTCCCTGCCTCCCCCCCTTTAACCACTAGGCTCCCTGCCGCCCCCCTTTAACCACTAGGCTACCTGCCTCCCCCCCTTTAACCACTAGGCTCCCTGCCTCCCCCCTTTAACCACTAGGCTCCCTGCCTCCCCCCTCTAACCACTAGGCTCCCTGCCTCCCCCCTCTAACCACTAGGCTCCCTGCCTCCCCCCTCTAACCACTAGGCTCCCTGCCTCCCCCCTCTAACCACTAGGCTCCCTGCCTCCCCCCTTTAACCACTAGGCTCCCTGCCTCCCCCCTTTAACCACTAGGCTCCCTGCCTCCCCCCTCTAACCACTAGGCTCCCTGTCTCCCCCCTCTAACCACTAGGCTCCCTGCCTCCCCCCCTTTAACCACTAGGCTCCCTGCCTCCCCCCTCTAACCACTAGGCTCCCTGTCTCCCCCCTCTAACCACTAGGCTCCCTGTCTCCCCCCTCTAACCACTAGGCTCCCTGCCTCCCCCCCTTTAACCACTAGGCTCCCTGCCTCCCCCCTCTAACCACTAGGCTCCCTGCCTCCCCTCTCTAACCACTAGGCTCCCTGCCTCCCCCCCTTTAACCACTAGGCTCCCTGCCTCCCCCCTCTAACCACTAGGCTACCTGCCTCCCCCCTCTAACCACTAGGCTACCTGCCTCCCCCCTCTAACCACTAGGCTACCTGCCTCCCCCCTCTAACCACTAGGCTACCTGCCTCCCCTCTCTAACCACTAGGCTCCCTGCCTCCCCCCCTTTAACCACTAGGCTCCCTGCCTCCCCCCTCTAACCACTAGGCTACCTGCCTCCCCCCTCTAACCACTAGGCTACCTGCCTCCCCCCTCTAACCACTAGGCTCCCTGCCTCCCCCCTCTAACCACTAGGCTACCTGCCTCCCCCCTCTAACCACTAGGCTCCCTGCCTCCCCCCCTTTAACCACTAGGCTCCCTGCCTCCCCCCTCTAACCACTAGGCTACCTGCCTCCCCCCTCTAACCACTAGGCTACCTGCCTCCCCCCTCTAACCACTAGGCTACCTGCCTCCCCCCTCTAACCACTAGGCTCCCTGCCTCCCCCCTCTAACCACTAGGCTACCTGCCTCCCCCCTCTAACCACTAGGCTCCCTGCCTCCCCCCCTTTAACCACTAGGCTCCCTGCCTCCCCCCTTTAACCACTAGGCTCCCTGCCGCCCCCCTTTAACCACTAGGCTACCTGCCTCCCCCCCTTTAACCACTAGGCTACCTGCCTCCCCCCTTTAACCACTAGGCTCCCTGCCTCCCCCCTCTAACCACTAGGCTCCCTGCCTCCCCCCTCTAACCACTAGGCTCCCTGCCTCCCCCCTCTAACCACTAGGCTCCCTGCCTCCCCCCTCTAACCACTAGGCTCCCTGCCTCCCCCCTCTAACCACTAGGCTCCCTGCCTCCCCCCTCTAACCACTAGGCTCCCTGCCTCCCCCCTCTAACCACTAGGCTCCCTGCCTCCCCCCTCTAACCACTAGGCTCCCTGCCTCCCCCCTTTAACCACTAGGCTCCCTGCCTCCCCTCTCTAACCACTAGGCTCCCTGCCTCCCCTCTCTAACCACTAGGCTCCCTGCCTCCCCCCCTTTAACCACTAGGCTCCCTGCCTCCCCTCTCTAACCACTAGGCTCCCTGCCTCCCCCCCTCTAACCACTAGGCTCCCTGCCTCCCCTCTCTAACCACTAGGCTCCCTGCCTCCCCTCTCTAACCGCTAGGCTCCCTGCCTCCCCCCCTCTAACCGCTAGGCTACCTGCCGCCCCCCTCTAACCGCTAGGCTACCTGCCGCCCCCCTCTAACCGCTAGGCTACCTGCCTCCCCCCTCTAACCGCTAGGCTCCCTGCCTCCCCCCTCTAACCACTAGGCTACCTGCCTCCCCCCTCTAACCACTAGGCTCCCTGCCTCCCCCCCTTTAACCACTAGGCTCCCTGCCTCCCCCCCTTTAACCACTAGGCTCCCTGCCGCCCCCCCTTTAACCACTAGGCTACCTGCCTCCCCCCCTTTAACCACTAGGCTCCCTGCCTCCCCCCTTTAACCACTAGGCTCCCTGCCTCCCCCCTCTAACCACTAGGCTCCCTGCCTCCCCCCTCTAACCACTAGGCTCCCTGCCTCCCCCCTCTAACCACTAGGCTCCCTGCCTCCCCCCTCTAACCCCTAGGCTCCCTGCCTCCCCCCTTTAACCACTAGGCTCCCTGCCTCCCCTCTCTAACCACTAGGCTCCCTGCCTCCCCCCCTTTAACCACTAGGCTCCCTGCCTCCCCTCTCTAACCACTAGGCTCCCTGCCTCCCCTCTCTAACCACTAGGCTCCCTGCCTCCCCCCCTCTAACCGCTAGGCTACCTGCCGCCCCCCTCTAACCGCTAGGCTCCCTGCCTCCCCCCTCTAACCACTAGGCTCCCTGCCTCCCCCCTCTAACCACTAGGCTACCTGCCTCCCCCCCTCTAACCACTAGGCTACCTGCCTCCCCCCCTTTAACCACTAGGCTCCCTGCCTCCCCCCTCTAACCACTAGGCTCCCTGCCTCCCCCCTCTAACCACTAGGCTACCTGCCTCCCCCCCTCTAACCACTAGGCTACCTGCCTCCCCCCCTTTAACCACTAGGCTCCCTGCCTCCCCCCTCTAACCACTAGGCTACCTGCCTCCCCCCCTCTAACCACTAGGCTACCTGCCTCCCCCCTCTAACCGCTAGGCTACCTGCCTCCCCCCTCTAACCACTAGGCTCCCTGCCGCCCCCCTTTAACCACTAGGCTACCTGCCTCCCCCCCTTTAACCACTAGGCTCCCTGCCTCCCCCCTTTAACCACTAGGCTCCCTGCCTCCCCCCTCTAACCACTAGGCTCCCTGCCTCCCCCCTCTAACCACTAGGCTCCCTGCCTCCCCCCTCTAACCACTAGGCTCCCTGCCTCCCCCCTCTAACCACTAGGCTCCCTGCCTCCCCCCTTTAACCACTAGGCTCCCTGCCTCCCCTCTCTAACCACTAGGCTCCCTGCCTCCCCCCCTTTAACCACTAGGCTCCCTGCCTCCCCTCTCTAACCACTAGGCTCCCTGCCTCCCCTCTCTAACCACTAGGCTCCCTGCCTCCCCCCCTCTAACCGCTAGGCTACCTGCCGCCCCCCTCTAACCGCTAGGCTCCCTGCCTCCCCCCTCTAACCACTAGGCTCCCTGCCTCCCCCCTCTAACCACTAGGCTACCTGCCTCCCCCCCTCTAACCACTAGGCTACCTGCCTCCCCCCCTTTAACCACTAGGCTCCCTGCCTCCCCCCTCTAACCACTAGGCTACCTGCCTCCCCCCCTCTAACCACTAGGCTACCTGCCTCCCCCCTCTAACCGCTAGGCTACCTGCCTCCCCCCTCTAACCACTAGGCTCCCTGCCTCCCCCCTCTAACCGCTAGGCTACCTGCCTCCCCCCCTCTAACCACTAGGCTACCTGCCTCCCCCCCTCTAACCGCTAGGCTACCTGCCTCCCCCCTCTAACCGCTAGGCTCCCTGCCTCCCCCCTCTAACCGCTAGGCTACCTGCCTCCCCCCTCTAACCGCTAGGCTACCTGCCTCCCCCCTCTAACCACTAGGCTCCCTGCCTCCCCCCTCTAACCGCTAGGCTCCCTGCCTCCCCCCTCTAACCACTAGGCTCCCTGCCTCCCCCCTCTAACCACTAGGCTACCTGCCTCCCCCCCTCTAACCACTAGGCTCCCTGCCTCCCCCCTCTAACCACTAGGCTCCCTGCCTCCCCTCTCTAACCACTAGGCTCCCTGCCTCCCCCCTCTAACCACTAGGCTCCCTGCCTCCCCTCTCTAACCACTAGGCTCCCTGCCTCCCCCCTCTAACCACTAGGCTCCCTGCCTCCCCCCTCTAACCACTAGGCTCCCTGCCTCCCCCCTCTAACCACTAGGCTCCCTGCCTCCCCCCTCTAACCACTAGGCTCCCTGCCTCCCCCCTCTAACCACTAGGCTCCCTGCCTCCCCCCTCTAACCACTAGGCTCCCTGCCTCCCCCCCTCTAACCACTAGGCTCCCTGCCTCACCTCTTTAACCACTAGGCTCCCTGCCTCCCCCCTCTAACCACTAGGCTACCTGCCTCCCCTCCTCTAACCACTAGGCTCCCTGCCTCCCCCCTCTAACCACTAGGCTCCCTGCCTCCCCCCCTTTAACCACTAGGCTCCCTGCCTCCCCTCTCTAACCACTAGGCTCCCTGCCACCCCCCTCTAACCACTAGGCTCCCTGCCTCCCCCCCTTTAACCACTAGGCTCCCTGCCTCCCCCCTCTAACCACTAGGCTCCCTGCCTCCCCCCCTCTAACCACTAGGCTCCCTGCCTCCCCCCCTTTAACCACTAGGCTCCCTGCCTCCCCCCTCTAACCACTAGGCTACCTGCCTCCCCTCCTCTAACCACTAGGCTCCCTGCCTCCCCCCTCTAACCACTAGGCTCCCTGCCTCCCCCCCTTTAACCACTAGGCTCCCTGCCTCCCCTCTCTAACCACTAGGCTCCCTGCCTCCCCCCTCTAACCACTAGGCTCCCTGCCTCCCCCCCTTTAACCACTAGGCTCCCTGCCTCCCCCCTCTAACCACTAGGCTCCCTGTCTCCCCCCTCTAACCACTAGGCTCCCTGCCTCCCCCCCTTTAACCACTAGGCTCCCTGCCTCCCCCCTCTAACCACTAGGCTCCCTGCCTCCCCACTCTAACCACTAGGCTCCCTGCCTCCCCTCTCTAACCACTAGGCTCCCTGCCTCCCCCCCTTTAACCACTAGGCTCCCTGCCTCCCCCCTCTAACCACTAGGCTACCTGCCTCCCCCCTCTAACCACTAGGCTACCTGCCTCCCCCCTCTAACCACTAGGCTCCCTGCCTCCCCTCTCTAACCACTAGGCTACCTGCCTCCCCCCTCTAACCACTAGGCTACCTGCCTCCCCTCTCTAACCACTAGGCTACCTGCCTCCCCCCCTTTAACCACTAGGCTCCCTGCCTCCCCCCTCTAACCACTAGGCTACCTGCCTCCCCCCTCTAACCACTAGGCTCCCTGCCTCCCCCCTCTAACCACTAGGCTCCCTGCCTCCCCCCTCTAACCACTAGGCTACCTGCCTCCCCCCTCTAACCACTAGGCTCCCTGCCTCCCCCCCTTTAACCACTAGGCTCCCTGCCTCCCCCCTCTAACCACTAGGCTACCTGCCTCCCCCCTCTAACCACTAGGCTACCTGCCTCCCCCCTCTAACCACTAGGCTACCTGCCTCCCCCCTCTAACCACTAGGCTCCCTGCCTCCCCCCTCTAACCACTAGGCTACCTGCCTCCCCCCTCTAACCACTAGGCTCCCTGCCTCCCCCCCTTTAACCACTAGGCTCCCTGCCTCCCCCCCTCTAACCACTAGGCTCCCTGCCGCCCCCCTTTAACCACTAGGCTACCTGCCTCCCCCCCTTTAACCACTAGGCTCCCTGCCTCCCCCCTCTAACCACTAGGCTCCCTGCCTCCCCCCTCTAACCACTAGGCTCCCTGCCTCCCCCCTCTAACCACTAGGCTCCCTGCCTCCCCCCTCTAACCACTAGGCTCCCTGCCTCCCCCCTCTAACCACTAGGCTCCCTGCCTCCCCCCTTTAACCACTAGGCTCCCTGCCTCCCCCCTTTAACCACTAGGCTCCCTGCCTCCCCCCTCTAACCACTAGGCTCCCTGTCTCCCCCCTCTAACCACTAGGCTCCCTGCCTCCCCCCCTTTAACCACTAGGCTCCCTGCCTCCCCCCTCTAACCACTAGGCTCCCTGTCTCCCCCCTCTAACCACTAGGCTCCCTGCCTCCCCCCCTTTAACCACTAGGCTCCCTGCCTCCCCCCTCTAACCACTAGGCTCCCTGCCTCCCCACTCTAACCACTAGGCTCCCTGCCTCCCCTCTCTAACCACTAGGCTCCCTGCCTCCCCCCCTTTAACCACTAGGCTCCCTGCCTCCCCCCTCTAACCACTAGGCTACCTGCCTCCCCCCTCTAACCACTAGGCTACCTGCCTCCCCCCTCTAACCACTAGGCTCCCTGCCTCCCCTCTCTAACCACTAGGCTACCTGCCTCCCCCCTCTAACCACTAGGCTACCTGCCTCCCCTCTCTAACCACTAGGCTCCCTGCCTCCCCCCCTTTAACCACTAGGCTCCCTGCCTCCCCCCTCTAACCACTAGGCTACCTGCCTCCCCCCTCTAACCACTAGGCTACCTGCCTCCCCCCTCTAACCACTAGGCTCCCTGCCTCCCCCCTCTAACCACTAGGCTACCTGCCTCCCCCCTCTAACCACTAGGCTCCCTGCCTCCCCCCCTTTAACCACTAGGCTCCCTGCCTCCCCCCTCTAACCACTAGGCTACCTGCCTCCCCCCTCTAACCACTAGGCTACCTGCCTCCCCCCTCTAACCACTAGGCTACCTGCCTCCCCCCTCTAACCACTAGGCTCCCTGCCTCCCCCCTCTAACCACTAGGCTACCTGCCTCCCCCCTCTAACCACTAGGCTCCCTGCCTCCCCCCCTTTAACCACTAGGCTCCCTGCCTCCCCCCTTTAACCACTAGGCTCCCTGCCGCCCCCCTTTAACCACTAGGCTACCTGCCTCCCCCCCTTTAACCACTAGGCTCCCTGCCTCCCCCCTTTAACCACTAGGCTCCCTGCCTCCCCCCTCTAACCACTAGGCTCCCTGCCTCCCCCCTCTAACCACTAGGCTCCCTGCCTCCCCCCTCTAACCACTAGGCTCCCTGCCTCCCCCCTCTAACCACTAGGCTCCCTGCCTCCCCCCTTTAACCACTAGGCTCCCTGCCTCCCCTCTCTAACCACTAGGCTCCCTGCCTCCCCCCCTTTAACCACTAGGCTCCCTGCCTCCCCTCTCTAACCACTAGGCTCCCTGCCTCCCCTCTCTAACCACTAGGCTCCCTGCCTCCCCCCCTCTAACCACTAGGCTCCCTGCCTCCCCCCCTCTAACCACTAGGCTCCCTGCCTCCCCTCTCTAACCACTAGGCTCCCTGCCTCCCCTCTCTAACCACTAGGCTCCCTGCCTCCCCCCCTCTAACCGCTAGGCTACCTGCCGCCCCCCTCTAACCGCTAGGCTACCTGCCTCCCCCCTCTAACCGCTAGGCTCCCTGCCTCCCCCCTCTAACCACTAGGCTACCTGCCTCCCCCCTCTAACCACTAGGCTCCCTGCCTCCCCCCCTTTAACCACTAGGCTCCCTGCCTCCCCCCCTTTAACCACTAGGCTCCCTGCCGCCCCCCTTTAACCACTAGGCTACCTGCCTCCCCCCCTTTAACCACTAGGCTCCCTGCCTCCCCCCTTTAACCACTAGGCTCCCTGCCTCCCCCCTCTAACCACTAGGCTCCCTGCCTCCCCCCTCTAACCACTAGGCTCCCTGCCTCCCCCCTCTAACCACTAGGCTCCCTGCCTCCCCCCTCTAACCACTAGGCTCCCTGCCTCCCCCCTTTAACCACTAGGCTCCCTGCCTCCCCTCTCTAACCACTAGGCTCCCTGCCTCCCCCCCTTTAACCACTAGGCTCCCTGCCTCCCCTCTCTAACCACTAGGCTCCCTGCCTCCCCTCTCTAACCACTAGGCTCCCTGCCTCCCCCCTCTAACCACTAGGCTCCCTGCCTCCCCCCTTTAACCACTAGGCTCCCTGCCTCCCCTCTCTAACCACTAGGCTCCCTGCCTCCCCCCCTTTAACCACTAGGCTCCCTGCCTCCCCCCCTTTAACCACTAGGCTCCCTGCCTCCCCCCTCTAACCACTAGGCTACCTGCCTCCCCCCTCTAACCACTAGGCTACCTGCCTCCCCCCTCTAACCACTAGGCTCCCTGCCTCCCCCCTCTAACCACTAGGCTCCCTGCCTCCCCCCTCTAACCACTAGGCTACCTGCCTCCCCCCCTCTAACCACTAGGCTACCTGCCTCCCCCCCTTTAACCACTAGGCTCCCTGCCTCCCCCCTCTAACCACTAGGCTACCTGCCTCCCCCCCTCTAACCGCTAGGCTACCTGCCTCCCCCCTCTAACCGCTAGGCTACCTGCCTCCCCCCTCTAACCACTAGGCTCCCTGCCGCCCCCCTTTAACCACTAGGCTACCTGCCTCCCCCCCTTTAACCACTAGGCTCCCTGCCTCCCCCCTTTAACCACTAGGCTCCCTGCCTCCCCCCTCTAACCACTAGGCTCCCTGCCTCCCCCCTCTAACCACTAGGCTCCCTGCCTCCCCCCTCTAACCACTAGGCTCCCTGCCTCCCCCCTCTAACCACTAGGCTCCCTGCCTCCCCCCTTTAACCACTAGGCTCCCTGCCTCCCCTCTCTAACCACTAGGCTCCCTGCCTCCCCCCCTTTAACCACTAGGCTCCCTGCCTCCCCTCTCTAACCACTAGGCTACCTGCCTCCCCCCTCTAACCACTAGGCTCCCTGCCTCCCCCCTCTAACCACTAGGCTCCCTGCCTCCCCCCTCTAACCACTAGGCTCCCTGCCTCCCCCCTCTAACCACTAGGCTCCCTGCCTCCCCCCTCTAACCACTAGGCTCCCTGCCTCCCCCCTCTAACCACTAGGCTCCCTGCCTCCCCTCTTTAACCACTAGGCTCCCTGCCTCCCCCCTCTAACCACTAGGCTACCTGCCTCCCCTCCTCTAACCACTAGGCTCCCTGCCTCCCCCCTCTAACCACTAGGCTCCCTGCCTCCCCCCCTTTAACCACTAGGCTCCCTGCCTCCCCTCTCTAACCACTAGGCTCCCTGCCTCCCCCCTCTAACCACTAGGCTCCCTGCCTCCCCCCCTCTAACCACTAGGCTCCCTGCCTCCCCCCTCTAACCACTAGGCTCCCTGCCTCCCCCCCTTTAACCACTAGGCTCCCTGCCTCCCCCCTCTAACCACTAGGCTCCCTGCCTCCCCCCCTCTAACCACTAGGCTCTCTGCCTCCCCCCTCTAACCACTAGGCTCCCTGCCTCCCCCCTCTAACCACTAGGCTCCCTGCCTCCCCCCTCTAACCACTAGGCTCCCTGCCTCCCCCCTCTAACCACTAGGCTCCCTGCCTCCCCCCTCTAACCACTAGGCTCCCTGCCTCCCCCCTCTAACCACTAGGCTCCCTGCCTCCCCCCTCTAACCACTAGGCTCCCTGCCTCCCCTCTTTAACCACTAGGCTCCCTGCCTCCCCCCTCTAACCACTAGGCTACCTGCCTCCCCTCCTCTAACCACTAGGCTCCCTGCCTCCCCCCTCTAACCACTAGGCTCCCTGCCTCCCCCCCTTTAACCACTAGGCTCCCTGCCTCCCCTCTCTAACCACTAGGCTCCCTGCCTCCCCCCTCTAACCACTAGGCTCCCTGCCTCCCCCCCTCTAACCACTAGGCTCCCTGCCTCCCCCCTCTAACCACTAGGCTCCCTGCCTCCCCCCCTTTAACCACTAGGCTCCCTGCCTCCCCCCTCTAACCACTAGGCTCCCTGCCTCCCCCCCTCTAACCACTAGGCTCCCTGCCTCCCCCCTTTAACCACTAGGCTCCCTGCCGCCCCCCTCTAACCACTAGGCTCCCTGCCTCCCCCCTCTAACCACTAGGCTCCCTGCCTCCCCCCCTCTAACCACTAGGCTCCCTGCCTCCCCCCTCTAACCACTAGGCTCCCTGCCTCCCCCCTCTAACCACTAGGCTCCCTGCCTCCCCCCCTCTAACCACTAGGCTCCCTGCCTCCCCCCTCTAACCACTAGGCTCCCTGCCTCCCCTCTCTAACCACTAGGCTACCTGCCTCCCCCCCTTTAACCACTAGGCTCCCTGCCGCCCCCTCTCTAACCACTAGGCTACCTGCCTCCCCCCCTCTAACCACTAGGCTACCTGCCTCCCCCTCTCTAACCACTAGGCTACCTGCCTCCCCCCCTCTAACCACTAGGCAACCTGCCTCCCCCCCCTCTAACCACTAGGCTCCCTGCCTCCCCCCTCTAACCACTAGGCTCCCTGCCTCCCCCCTCTAACCACTAGGCTACCTGCCTCCCCTCTCTAACCACTAGGCTCCCTGCCTCCCCCCTCTAACCACTAGGCTCCCTGCCTCCCCCCTCTAACCACTAGGCTACCTGCCTCCCCTCTCTAACCACTAGGCTACCTGCAGTACCCCCTTTAACCACTAGGCTCCCTGCCTCCCCCCCTTTAACCACTAGGCTACCTGCAGTACCCCCTTTAACCACTAGGCTCCCTGCAGTACCCCCTTTAACCACTAGGCTCCCTGCAGTACCCCCTTTAACCACTAGGCTACCTGCAGTACCCCCTTTAACCACTAGGCTCCCTGCCTCCCCGTGATAGAGAAGAGATTGTTTAGGGCAATCCTATTCCTACATTTTCAATTAACTTTGATATGGAATGAGTGTAAAAGATGTCTCGCTGCTCGCTGAACGGGTACCGCTTCAGCTAATACCGAGGCTCGAACCCAGGACATCTGCCTCGCAAACACACAGGACCGGCCTCCTGAAGCATCTGCCTCGCAAACACGCAGGACCGACCTCCTGAAGCATCTGACCCAGTCTCACCACTGACCTCCTGCAGCATCTGACCCAGTCTCACCACTGACGACTGACCTCCTGAAGCATCTGACCCAGTCTCACCACTGACCTCCTGAAGCATCTGACCCAGTCTCACCACTGACCTCCTGCAGCATCTGACCCAGTCTCACCACTGACCTCCTGAAGCATCTGACCCAGTCTCACCACTGACCTCCTGCAGCATCTGACCCAGTCTCACCACTGACCTCCTGAAGCATCTGACCCAGTCTCACCACTGACCTCCTGAAGCATCTGACCCAGTCTCACCACTGACCTCCTGAAGCATCTGACCCAGTCTCACCACTGACCTCCTGAAGCATCTGACCCAGTCTCACCACTGACCTCCTGAAGCATCTGACCCAGTCTCACCACTGACCTCCTGAAGCATCTGACCCAGTCTCACCACTGACCTCCTGCAGCATCTGACCCAGTCTCACCACTGACCTCCTGCAGCATCTGACCCAGTCTCACCACTGACCTCCTGCAGCATCTGACCCAGTCTCACCACTGATGACCGACCTCCTGAAGCATCTCACCCAGTCTCACCACTGACCTCCTGAAGCATCTGACCCAGTCTCACCACTGACCTCCTGCAGCATCTGACCCAGTCTCACCACTGACCTCCTGCAGCATCTGACCCAGTCTCACCACTGATGACTGACCTCCTGAAGCATCTCACCCAGTCTCACCACTGACCTCCTGAAGCATCTGACCCAGTCTCACCACTGACCTCCTGCAGCATCTGACCCAGTCTCACCACTGACCTCCTGCAGCATCTGACCCAGTCTCACCACTGATGACTGACCTCCTGAAGCATCTGACCCAGTCTCACCACTGACCTCCTGAAGCATCTCACCCAGTCTCACCACTGACCTCCTGAAGCATCTGACCCAGTCTCACCACTGACCTGGGGGGGGGGGGGGGGGGTCTAAGCGTCACCTCACCTGTTTGGTCTGAGCCTGAACCCCTCCCTCCACCAGCTGACCAGAGGCAGGGTCCATCCCCAGCTGGCCCGACACGTACATGGTCCTGTCCACCACCACCGCCTGGCTGGGAGACAGAACAATGAATATGAAGACAGGACTGGACAGCTGATAAGATATGAAACAACATGGGGCAGGTGAAATGTTATCTCTGTCACATTCAAGATATTATAGACACTACGACGACTACCACTACCTAAATGAAGCAAAACATATAAATGTCCTCAGTCTTTTCCATCCAGAACACAATTAACACTGTAGTTTGACTTTCCAGAAATCTAAATTGATACTTTACTGCCACCTACTGGTTAAACTGAGCAACCATACTGGGGACTATTTCTGAATGTCATGTAATACAATATAGTGTGTAATACAATAGGCTTTTAAAGGAACGTGGAGTGCGCAACGACAGTGCCAGTCCACAGAATGCTCCATTCCAACACATACCCTCTGTGCCAACTCTGCCAGTCACATGCCTTCAGTCAAAAAGCACTTTAACCTGAAATAAAACTCACTCACTCTACAGTTTACAGTAACGCCAGAGCTCCACCTCCCACGATTATTGGGTAAAAAGGGTGACACCCCTTACCGTAACAGACCGCGAATGTCCCTTCACAGACAGAACATAAATGCCAATACAGCATGTGTGATTCATTGTACCGTCTGCAGACACACGAACAGACAATATCTAAAATAGTTGCTTATTGAATGAATGCAAACAAGAATATACTATTCTTAGTATATATATATATACATAAATACTCCGGACTCCGACATTGCTCGTCCTAATATTTCTATATTACATTATTTTACATCGTGCTCCTGCACTGTTAGATACTACTGCGCTGTTGAAAGCTAGGAACACAAGCATTTAGTTAGATACTACTGCGCTGTTGAAAGCTAGGAACACGAGCATTTCGCTACAACCACGATAACATCTTGCTAAATATGTGTATGCGATCAATTTGATTTGATTTGATAAAAATAGTTCAACACCTTAAAAGACCAACAGTGTGATAAAAACTACACAGACCACCTACCTGTACGGCCCGATAGCTGCCGGCGCTTTAGTGGTGTTGATTATCTTCCTGATGATCTTAGACATGATTAGAATTCGACAACAAAAAAGGCTTCACTTAAAACAAAGAAGTAACTGCTCTGTAGTCCGGGGAACTCTGAAATGACAGATCCGCTGGCAGACCGCGTCTTACTACCGTAAAGTCTTAACTAAACGGGCCTACAAGTTTCATAGACCCACAACTTATATTATTGTAATCGTTGTGGGTATTGGCAGGGTACTGATTCTTGCCCAAAAACCGAAATGACGCTAAATTCAAAAAGTTTATTTCTTTTCTGCCAATTTTGTCATATTTTATTGACGTGAGCAAGTATATCTACTACATAAATAAAGGTTACATGAAAAAAATATATATACAAAAAAGATCTACTGTATACTACATTTCCCATGAACACAATTGAACCGGAACAAGATATACGTCATATTTATGCGGAAGAGCTGTAGATATAAATGTGAGCGTACAGCGTGGTTTTGAAATATAACTGTTTCTCCATTCAGGATTTGAAAGTGAATATATTTTCAGTTACCTTTACAAGTAGATTGTGGTGTGATGGAAGTGGATAACTTCATAACTCGTTAGCGTAGCCAGTTTGTGTCCAATGTGTAGCAACCTTGCTAAGTAGCTAATTTAGCTAGCTATTCTGCTGAGGGGAGATTGAATGGCATGTCTTTCAAAGCGTCGCTGACAATAACATCCGATCAGTGACTGTGCAATTCACTCTTAAATAGTAGCTAGTAGCCTGCTCGTGTCCTAGGATAGGATCATTTTTGACAGCACCATAAGTCTTGTTATCAATGAGTCGTGTTATTGTTTATTTTCTGCAGAGCTATCAAACATGTCTACGGCCAAGCACAGGATGCGCGATAAGAAGATGAGGAACCAGCCGATCAACGTCACCTATTCCTCCCAGGGCAGCTCCCACTGGAGGAACGGAGGGGACACCCCTACAGGTCGAGGCTATGATCTGTCTCCACATCCAAGGGGCCAGGGGTCCTCTCACTCAGGCCATGCCCAGAGAGGGGGCTGGGTCCGGGGCCACCAGAGAGAAGGACATGGGGGCTACCCGCAGGCTCTGCCCACACACATTACTGGTAAGAACACCTTCCTGCATACAGTTGTCAATGTATTTTAAATGGATGTTCATGTCTTGATGGGTTTTAAACTGATATAGGTTCTAGCTGAGCACTTCTGCATGTCAATGTTGAACCAGCTGCAAATCAACGGCTTATTACGCAATTCCAATGGCATTTAGAATGAGTAAATAATGCCTGATGCTCCAACCCATTGACTCCCAGCCAGCCTTTTTGTGATGTGTGGTGATGTGCCTCCTCTCCTCAGCCTCGGCGTTTGCCAAGGCCCGGGCAGCAGAGGTGAACGCCATGTTGACGGCCGTCACCAAGACAACAGGCAGCTCCCATGTGTTTGGAGCGCTTCCTAAACACATGAGGAGGAGGGCCATGAGTCATAACACCAAGAGACTGCCCTGCAGGCTGAGAGACATGGCCAACAACATGGTGGGTTTGTCTAAGTAACACACACAGTCACACTTAGTCACACGCTCACCGTCTCACACACACACACGCTCACACACGCTCACAGTCACACACTTAGTCACACGCTCACAGTCACACACACACACGCTCACAGTCACACACTCAGTCACAGTCACACACGCTCACAGTCTCACACACACACACACACACACACGCTCACAGTCACACACTTAGTCACACGCTCACAGTCACACACTTAGTCACACGCTCACAGTCACACACTTAGTCACACGCTCACAGTCACACACTCAGTCACAGTCACACTCAGTCACAGTCACACTTAGTCACACACAGACGCTTAGTCACACACAGTCACACTGTCACACTTAGTCACACACAGACGCTCACAGTCACACATAGTCACACTCAGTCACACTCACAGTCACACACATTCAGTCAGTCACACTTAGTCACACACAGTCACTCACAGTCACACACAGTCACACACACATGCTCACAGTCACACACGCTCACAGTCACACACGCTCACAGTCACACACACTCAGTCACAGTGAAACACGGCCTCTCTCTCTCTTGACTTTAAAGCATGGTCCCAGATCTGTCTCCTCTCGTATTAGTCACACCTAGAGCCGGACTAGTCGCGCCCGGAGCCGGACTAGTCGCGCCCGGAGCCGGACTAGTCGCGCCCGGAGCCGGACTAGTCGCGCCCGGAGCCGGACTAGTCGCGCCCGGAGCCGGACTAGTCGCGCCCGGAGCCGGACTAGTCGCGCCCGGAGCCGGACTAGTCGCGCCCGGAGCCGGACTAGTCGCGCCCGGAGCCGGACTAGTCGCGCCCGCAGCCGGACTAGTCGCGCCCGGAGCCGGACTAGTCGCGCCCGGAGCCGGACTAGTCGCGCCCGGAGCCGGACTAGTCGCGCCCGGAGCCGGACTAGTCGCGCCCGGAGCCGGACTAGTCGCGCCCGGAGCCGGACTAGTCACATTACACACCAGCAGTGGTGCGGCAATATTCTGTATGTTTCGTCTCTGGTCCAGTTGGAGAAGAGTCAGAAGGCTGGTCAGAAGGACTAGTCACACCTAGAGCCTATATATTCTGTATGTTTCGTCTCTGGTCCAGTTGGAGAAGAGTCAGAAGGCTGGTCAGAAGGACTAGTCACACCTAGAGCCTATATATTCTGTATGTTTCGTCTCTGGTCCAGTTGGAGAAGAGTCAAAAGGCTGGTCAGAAGGTGAAGAAGGAACAGTCCAAGAGCAAGAGCCGTAAAGCCCGGCGTCGCCACGGCAACATGCTTCTGGAGTTCAACCGTCGCCAGCGGAAGAACCTGTGGCTGGAGACACACATCTGGCACGCCAAGCGCTTCCACATGGTCAAGAGATGGGGCTACTGTCTGGGAGACAGGCCAACCTACAAGTGTTACAGAGCCTGCTACAGAGCCATGAGCTCCCACTGTCTAATACAGGTTAGTGTCTTTACCCACTGAGTCTTTTTTAGGCTGGATATCTGGAAAGCACTTTGGGACAACTGATAGGAAATACATTTTGATTGATTGACAGATTTTATAGGGTCCTGTTCAAATTACTGCTCAATAAGGTTAGGAGTTCACCAGACCTGGGATAACTCTAGTTTTAAATTACTGCTCAATAAGGTTACACCAGACCTGGGATAACTCTAGTTTTAAATTCCTGCTCAATAAGGTTAGGAGTTCACCAGACCTGGGATAACTCTAGTTATAAATTACTGCTCAATAAGGTTAGGAGTTCACCAGGCCTGGGATAACTCTAGTTTTAAATTACTGCTCAATAAGGTTAGGAGTTCACCAGACCTGGGATAACTCTAGTTATAAATTCCTGCTCAATAAGGTTAGGAGTTCACCAGACCTGGGATAACTCTAGTTATAAATTACTGCTCAATAAGGTTAGGAGTTCACCAGACCTGGGATAACTCTAGTTATAAATTCCTGCTCAATAAGGTTAGGAGTTCACCAGACCTGGGATAACTCTAGTTATAAATTCCTGCTCAATAAGGTTAGGAGTTCACCAGACCTGGGATAACTCTAGTTATAAATTCCTGCTCAATAAGGTTAGGAGTTCACCAGACCTGGGATAACTCTAGTTTTAAATATGCTTTGTGGAAAGTTAAAACATTTCTGGGGGACTATTTTCAATACAGATCCCCAACAGTGAGGGACATGAACTTTTAGGAGAATTAAATTCTCATGTATTCTAACCAATTAAATTCCTCAGTCTGCTATATCAGGATTTGTAAGATACTGATGGAAATAAAAACAGACAGAGGCCCAGTCTACAAAAGTCAAATGTTTATTCACGGGAACGTTCTGCCTATCATTTCCTGTACATTGGTTTATATACCTCACATTTCGTCAGAAACGTCCCTCCTCTCAGATACAATGGCAACATAGTTCACAAGTCTCCTTCTCATACATTGTCTGTAACATTTAGCTAGATCTAGGTAACAGTGAGGGACATGGACTCATCTTAACATTTAGCTAGATCTAGGTAGCAGTGAGGGACATGAATCATAACATTTAGCTAGATCTAGGTAACAGTGAGGGACATGAATCATAACATTTAGCTAGATCTAGGTAACAGTGAGGGACATGAATCATAACATTTAGCTAGATCTAGGTAACAGTGAGGGACATGAATCATAACATTTAGCTAGATCTAGGTAACAGTGAGGGACATGGACTCATCTTAACATTTAGCTAGATCTAGGTAACAGTGAGGGACATGAATCATAACATTTAGCTAGATCTAGGTAACAGTGAGGGACATGAATCATAACATTTAGCTAGATCTAGGTAACAGTGAGGGACATGGACTCATCTTAACATTTAGCTAGATCTAGGTAACAGTGAGGGACATGAATCATAACATTTAGCTAGATCTAGGTAACAGTGAGGGACATGAATCATAACATTTAGCTAGATCTAGGTAACAGTGAGGGACATGAATCATAACATTTAGCTAGATCTAGGTAACAGTTGCAGAGTGTTCTAATAGGTTTACTGTGGGATCTCTACAATAGTAGTCTCTGTAACAGTTCTAATAGGTTTACTGTGGGATCTCTACAATAGTAGTCTCTGTAACAGTTCTAATAGGTTTACTGTGGGATCTCTACAATAGTAGTCTCTGTAACAGTTCTAATAGGTTTACTGTGGGATCTCTACAATAGTAGTCTCTGTAACAGTTCTAATAGGTTTACTGTGGGATCTCTGCAATAGTAGTCTCTGTAACAGTTCTAATAGGTTTACTGTGGGATCTCTACAATAGTAGCCTCTGTAGCAGCTCTAATAGGTTTACTGTGGGATCTCTACAATAGTAGTCTCTGTAACAGCTCTAATAGGTTTACTGTGGGATCTCTACAATAGTAGTCTCTGTAACAGTTCTAATAGGTTTACTGTGGGATCTCTACAATAGTAGTCTCTGTAACAGTTCTTCTAATAGGTTTACTGTGGGATCTCTACAATAGTAGTCTCTGTAACAGTTCTTCTAATAGGTTTACTGTGGGATCTCTACAATAGCAGTCTCTGTAACAGCTCTAATAGGTTTACTGTGGGATCTCTACAATAGTAGTCTCTGTAACAGCTCTAATAGGTTTACTGTGGGATCTCTACAATAGTAGTCTCTGTAACAGCTCTAATAGGTTTACTGTGGGATCTCTACAATAGTAGTCTCTGTAACAGCTCTAATAGGTTTACTGTGGGATCTCTACAATAGTAGTCTCTGTAACAGCTCTAATAGGTTTACTGTGGGATCTCTACAATAGTAGTCTCTGTAACAGCTCTAATAGGTTTACTGTGGGATCTCTACAATAGTAGTCTCTGTAACAGCTCTAATAGGTTTACTGTGGGATCTCTACAATAGTAGTCTCTGTAACAGCTCTAATAGGTTTACTGTGGGATCTCTACAATAGTAGTCTCTGTAACAGCTCTAATAGGTTTACTGTGGGATCTCTACAATAGTAGTCTCTGTAACAGCTCTAATAGGTTTACTGTGGGATCTCTACAATAGTAGTCTCTGTAACAGCTCTAATAGGTTTACTGTGGGATCTCTACAATAGTAGTCTCTGTAACAGTTCTAATAGGTTTACTGTGGGATCTCTACAATAGTAGTCTCTGTAACAGCTCTAATAGGTTTACTGTGGGATCTCTACAATAGTAGTCTCTGTAACAGCTCTAATAGGTTTACTGTGGGATCTCTACAATAGTAGTCTCTGTAACAGTTCTAATAGGTTTACTGTGGGATCTCTACAATAGTGGTCTCCTTAAAGTATATAATAAATGACAGCTGTTTTCTACCCAGGTCTGGTGTTCACACGGTTACGAACACGAGCGAGCACCGCTTTAAATGTTTGCTGTGTGATCAGATATGAATACAGCATTTTGGTAAAATATTGCGTTTGCCGACCAGTAAAATGATATTTTGAAGTGTTAGAGGATTCACTGGGATACCTACTGCCCCTCCCCGCCCCCCCCCCCCTACCCTCCCCTCCCACCCCCCACCCAGGACATGTCGTACTACTGCTGTGTGGAGTTACAGGGACCAGAGGAACAGCTGTTAGCTACTTTGTCTAAGCTGACCAGTAAGGAAGCTGGTGAGTACTTCCTGTTTTCGACTCCTCACAAACTAAAACCACACGTGTGAATCAGGCTGCGTTTTAGACGGTACGAGGTAGACGGCAAACCAGATGTCCGTTGTTTTCAACGAGAGCACAACGGTAAACGCCGTTGAGGGACGGCGGTGAATGCCGTCAGCCGCCACGGTAGACGGGACTTGCCAACAGAGTTATAAAATATTTAAACTTTTACCATCTGCTTGTAGTGTTGTTTTCTACCGGATGTTGATTTGGACTGTATTAACAGTATGTAACTGGACTATATTAACAGCATGGAACTGGACTATATTAACAACATGGAACTGGACTGTATTAACAGTATGTAACTGGACTATATTAACAGCATGGAACTGGACTATATTAACAACATGGAACTGGACTATATTAACAGTATGGAACTGGGCTATATTAACAGCATGTAACTGGACTATATTAACAGCATGGAACTGGACTATATTAACAGTATGGAACTGGGCTATATTAACAGCATGTAACTGGACTATATTAACAGCATGGAACTGGACTATATTAACAGCATGGAACTGGACTATATTAACAGTATGGAACTGGACTATATTAACAGCATGGAACTGGACTATATTAACAGCATGGAACTGGACTATATTAACAGCATGGAACTGGACTATATTAACAGCATGGAACTGGGCTATATTAACAGCATGGAACTGGGCTATATTAACAGCATGGAACTGGGCTATATTAACAGCATGGAACTGGACTATATTAACAGTATGTAACTGGACTATATTAACAGCATGGAACTGGACTGTATTAACAGTATGGAACTGGACTATATTAACAGCATGGAACTGGGCTATATTAACAGCATGGAACTGGGCTATATTAACAGCATGTAACTGGACTATATTAACAGCATGGAACTGGGCTATATTAACAGCATGGAACTGGGCTATATTAACAGCATGGAACTGGGCTATATTAACAGCATGGAACTGGGCTATATTAACAGCATGGAACTGGGCTATATTAACAGCATGGAACTGGACTATATTAACAGCATGGAACTGGGCTATATTAACAGCATGGAACTGGACTATATTAACAGCATGGAACTGGACTATATTAACAGCATGGAACTGGACTATATTAACAGTATGGAACTGGACTATATTAACAGCATGGAACTGGACTATATTAACAGCATGGAACTGGGCTATATTAACAGCATGGAACTGGGCTATATTAACAGCATGGAACTGGACTATATTAACAGCATGGAACTGGACTAGTAGGAGGTTATAAATATACGTGCTTGTGTAATCATGCTGTTTAGTTAAATCACCATAGCAACGCATATCGTCGTGCTGGCTTGCTTTTGCCTCCACCCTCTTCCTTGCGTTCTTGTCCCGTTATGCCGACTGGTATGACAGATTTTTATGTCCCTCGTCTAAACGAAGCATCAGTCTCGAGAATATACAAGTATTTCAGTATAAAGTTTGAAAATTTGAACCAACTGTACTAAAAAGCTGTTGTGATTGGTTCTTCGAGTCAGGTGGTCTAACAAATATGTGCTTCCTGCCTTTTACGGTATCATTGATGATGACATCTGTTGTACCTTGCAGGGCCTACGTTTGCAGCAGCCATGTGTGTGTCAGGCAGGAGACAGGGCAGTGTGGTGGTGTACAGAGCAGGACTGTACCCTCTCCAGCCCCTGGGGCCTGTCACATTCCTCTGGAGGCCCAGAACACAGGGCCGGGGGGGCCAGGAGGACCAGGGCCGGGGGGGCCAGGAGGACCAGGGCCGGGGGGGCCAGGAGGACCGGGGGGACCAGGGGGGCCAGGGATCAACACACAGACAGCTGTGGATCTGGGCCCACCCCACCATGAAAACGGTCAGAGGGACTAATATGCAGAATCAATCAGTCGTAGAAGTATTGAACAACCATTTAACTATTCATTGATGGTGTAATGTCTTTGTTGTTGTCTATAATCTGGTGAACTCAAGATGTCCCCTTAGGATAGTACTTTACTGAGCCCAATCAGATGTCCCCGTTGGAATCGGTAAAGTACTATCCAATCAGACGTCCCCTTTGGGATCGGTAAAGTACTATCCAATCATATGTCCCCGTTGGGATCAGTAAAGTATTATCCAATCATATGTCCCCGTTGGGATCAGTAAAGTATTATCCAATCAGATGTCCCCTTTGGGATCGGTAAAGTACTATCATTCTGACTGTGCTCTGTGTTGTGACTGTGCCCCGTGTCGTGACTGTGCTGTGTGTCGTGACTGTGCTGTGTGTCGTGACTGTGCTGTGTGTCGTGACTGTGCTGTGTGTCGTGACTGTGCTGTGTGTCGTGACTGTGCTGTGTGTCGTGACTGTGCTGTGTGTCGTGACTGTGCTGTGTGTCGTGACTGTGCTGTGTGTCGTGACTGTGCTGTGTGTCGTGACTGTGCTGTGTGTCGTGACTGTGCTGTGTGTCGTGACTGTGCTGTGTGTCGTGACTGTGCTCTGTGTCGTGACTGTGCTCTGTGTCGTGACTGTGCTGTGTCGTGACTGTGCTCTGTGTCGTGACTGTGCTCTGTGTCGCGACTGTGCTCTGTGTCGCGACTGTGCTCTGTGTCGCGACTGTGCTCTGTGTCGCGACTGTGTCGCGACTGTGTCGCGACTGTGTCGCGACTGTGTCGCGACTGTGTCGCGACTGTGTCGCGACTGTGTCGTGACTGTGTCGTGACTCTGCTCTGTGTCGTGACTCTGCTCTGTGTCGTGACTCTGCTCTGTGTCGTGACTGTGCTCTGTGTCGTGACTGTGCTCTGTGTCGTGACTGCTCTGTGTCGTGACTCTGCTCTGTGTCGTGACTGTCGTGACTCTGCTCTGTGTCGTGACTGTCGTGACTCTGCTCTGTGTCGTGACTCTGCTCTGTGTCGTGACTCTGCTCTGTGTCGTGACTCTGCTCTGTGTCGTGACTCTGCTCTGTGTCGTGACTCTGCTCTGTGTCGTGACTCTGCTCTGTGTCGTGACTCTGCTCTGTGTCGTGACTCTGCTCTGTGTCGTGACTCTGCTCTGTGTCGTGACTCTGCTCTGTGTCAGGACCTCCTCCCAGAGCTGCAGGCTGTCTGTCAGTGTTCTGAGGCTGTACTTCCACCTGCTCCAGTGGAGCTCCCTGTCCCACAGCCAGCCCCTACCCCCACCTTGGCCCCTGGTCCTGGGGCTTGTCCTGAGGCGGTGCAGGCCTCTGCTTCTGGTTCTAAGAGGAAGTGGTCCTCCAGGGAGCCTGAGGCTGCAGGACCACCAGCCAAGAAGCTCGTGGGATACAGTACCATTTCTGCTACCACACCCGTCACCTGGAGGTCCAGTACCACTGGTATAGTCATCAGGTTGGTTCTGACTGCTTTAGTGGTGACCTTCCAGAGTCTCTCCAAGCTCTAAGTACCTGTTAGTTGTGACCTTCCAGAGTCTCTCCAAGCTCTAAGTACCTGTTAGTTGTGTCCTTCCAGAGTCTCTCCAAGCTCTAAGTACCTGTTGTGTCCTTCCAGAGTCTCTCCAAGCTCTAAGTACCTGTTAGTTGTGACCTTCCAGAGTCTCTCCAAGCTCTAAGTACCTGTTAGTTGTGTCCTTCCAGAGTCTCTCCAAGCTCTAAGTACCTGTTAGTTGTGTCCTTCCAGAGTCTCTCCAAGCTCTAAGTACCTGTTAGTTGTGACCTTCCAGAGTCTCTCCAAGCTCTAAGTACCTGTTAGTTGTGACCTTCCAGAGTCTCTCCAAGCTCTAAGTACCTGTTAGTTGTGACCTTCCAGAGTCTCTCTAAGTACCTGTTAGTTGTGTCCTTCCAGAGTCTCTCCAAGCTCTAAGTACCTGTTAGTTGTGTTCTTCCAGAGTCTCTCCAAGCTCTAAGTACCTGTTAGTTGTGACCTTCCAGAGTCTCTCCAAGCTCTAAGTACCTGTTAGTTGTGACCTTCCAGAGTCTCTCCAAGCTCTAAGTACCTGTTAGTGGTGACCTTCCAGAGTCTCTCCAAGCTCTAAGTACCTGTTAGTTGTGACCTTCCAGAGTCTCTCCAAGCTCTAAGTACCTGTTGTGTCCTTCCAGAGTCTCTCCAAGCTCTAAGTACCTGTTAGTTGTGTCCTTCCAGAGTCTCTCCAAGCTCTAAGTACCTGTTAGTTGTGACCTTCCAGAGTCTCTCCAAGCTCTAAGTACCTGTTCTGTCCTTCCAGAGTCTCTCCAAGCTCTAAGTACCTGTTAGTTGTGACCTTCCAGAGTCTCTCCAAGCTCTAAGTACCTGTTGTGTCCTTCCAGAGTCTCTCCAAGCTCTAAGTACCTGTTAGTTGTGACCTTCCAGAGTCTCTCCAAGCTCTAAGTACCTGTTAGTTGTGACCTTCCAGAGTCTCTCTAAGTACCTGTTAGTTGTGACCTTCCAGAGTCTCTCCAAGCTCTAAGTACCTGTTAGTTGTGTCCTTCCAGAGTCTCTCCAAGCTCTAAGTACCTGTTAGTTGTGACCTTCCAGAGTCTCTCCAAGCTCTAAGTACCTGTTGTGTCCTTCCAGAGTCTCTCCAAGCTCTAAGTACCTGTTAGTTGTGACCTTCCAGAGTCTCTCCAAGCTCTAAGTACCTGTTGTGTCCTTCCAGAGTCTCTCCAAGCTCTAAGTACCTGTTAGTTGTGACCTTCCAGAGTCTCTCCAAGCTCTAAGTACCTGTTAGTTGTGACCTTCCAGAGTCTCTCCAAGCTCTAAGTACCTGTTAGTTGTGACCTTCCAGAGTCTCTCCAAGCTCTAAGTACCTGTTAGTTGTGACCTTCCAGAGTCTCTCCAAGCTCTAAGTACCTGTTAGTTGTGACCTTCCAGAGTCTCTCTAAGTACCTGTTAGTTGTGACCTTCCAGAGTCTCTCTAAGTACCTGTTAGTGGTGACCTTCCAGAGTCTCTCCAAGCTCTAAGTACCTGTTAGTTGTGACCTTCCAGAGTCTCTCCAAGCTCTAAGTACCTGTTAGTTGTGACCTTCCAGAGTCTCTCCAAGCTCTAAGTACCTGTTAGTTGTGACCTTCCAGAGTCTCTCCAAGCTCTAAGTACCTGTTAGTTGTGACCTTCCAGAGTCTCTCCAAGCTCTAAGTACCTGTTAGTTGTGACCTTCCAGAGTCTCTCCAAGCTCTAAGTACCTGTTAGTTGTGACCTTCCAGAGTCTCTCCAAGCTCTAAGTACCTGTTAGTTGTGACCTTCCAGAGTCTCTCTAAGTACCTGTTAGTTGTGACCTTCCAGAGTCTCTCTAAGTACCTGTTAGTGGTGACCTTCCAGAGTCTCTCCAAGCTCTAAGTACCTGTTAGTTGTGACCTTCCAGAGTCTCTCTAAGTACCTGTTAGTTGTGACCTTCCAGAGTCTCTCTAAGTACCTGTTAGTGGTGACCTTCCAGAGTCTCTCCAAGCTCTAAGTACCTGTTAGTTGTGACCTTCCAGAGTCTCTCCAAGCTCTAAGTACCTGTTAGTTGTGACCTTCCAGAGTCTCTCCAAGCTCTAAGTACCTGTTAGTTGTGACCTTCCAGAGTCTCTCCAAGCTCTAAGTACCTGTTAGTTGTGACCTTCCAGAGTCTCTCCAAGCTCTAAGTACCTGTTAGTTGTGTCTGGAGGTTGGCACCTTGCTGCTCTTAAGACTTCCTGAGTGTTAATACATCATTAGTCATATTTATAGTTTTCTGTCAATGTTATAAACCCCTCCCTTTATACCCCCCTCCCTTTATAAAACTCCTCCCTTTATAAAACTCCTCCCTTTATAAAACTCCTCCCTTTATAAACTCCTCCCTTTATAAACCCCTCCCTTTATAAAACTCCTCCCTTTATAAAATCCCTCCCTTTATAAACCCCTCCCTTTATAAAACTCCTCCCTTTATAAAACTCCTCCCTTTATAAACTCCTCCCTTTATAAACCCCTCCCTTTATAAAACCCCTCCCTTTATAAACCCCTCCCTTTATTCTCAACCATGTTTACTTCCTGAATGTTGTTGTTTACTGTTTTGCAGTGACCTCACCATGGAGATGGTGCGCTATCGTCTGATTGGACCTCTTTCACATTCCGTTCTGACTGAAACACTGGACCCTGCCACACACTGTGATGTAAGAAACTGGGATAATTTATCTAGAGACCAGCTAATCACCTGGGATGATTTATCTAGAGTCCAGCTAATCACCTGGGATGATTTATCTAGAGTCCAGCTAATCACCTGGGATGATTTATCTAGAGTCCAGCTAATCACCTGGGATGATTTATCTAGAGTCCAGCTAATCACCTGGGATGATTTATCTAGAGTCCAGCTAATCACCTGGGATGATTTATCTAGAGTCCAGCTAATCACCTGGGATGATTTATCTAGAGTCCAGCTAATCACCTGGGATGATTTATCTAGAGACCAACTAATCACCTGGGATGATTTATCTAGAGACCAGCTAATCACCTGGGATGATTTATCTAGAGACCAGCTAATCACCTGGGATGATTTATCTGGAGACCAGCTAATCACCTGGGAGGATTTATCTGGAGACCAGCTTATCACCTGGGATGATTTATCTGGAGACCAGCTTATCACCTGGGATGATTTATCTGGAGACCAGCTTATCACCTGGGATGATTTATCTGGAGACCAGCTTATCACCTGGGATGATTTATCTGGAGACCAGCTTATCACCTGGGATGATTTATCTGGAGACCAGCTTATCACCTGGGATGATTTATCTAGAGACCAGCTAAGAACCTGGGATGATTTATCTGGAGACCAGCTAAGAACCTGTATGTTCCAGTGTTAGGTGTTTTATCTAGAGACTACATCCTGTATGTTCCAGTGTTAGGTATTTTATCTAGAGACTACATCCTGTATGTTCCGGTGTTAGGTATTTTATCTAGACACTACATCCTGTATGTTCCAGTGTTAGGTATTTTATCTAGAGACTACATCCTGTATGTTCCGGTGTTAGGTATTTTATCTAGACACTACATCCTGTATGTTCCAGTGTTAGGTATTTTATCTAGAGACTACATCCTGTATGTTCCGGTGTTAGGTATTTTATCTAGAGACTACATCCTGTATGTTCCGGTGTTAGGTGTTTTATCTAGAGACTATATCCTGTATGTTCCGGTGTTAGGTGTTTTATCTAGAGACTACATCCTGTATGTTCCAGTGTTAGGTGTTTTATCTAGAGACTACATCCTGTATGTTCCAGTGTAAGGTGTTTTATCTAGAGACTACATCCTGTACGTTCCAGTGTTAGGTGTTTTATCTAGAGACTACATCCTGTATGTTCCAGTGTTAGGTATTTTATCTAGAGACTACATCCTGTATGTTCCAGTGTTAGGTGTTTTATCTAGAGACTACATCCTGTATGTTCCGGTGTAAGGTGTTTTATCTAGAGACTACATCCTGTATGTTCCGGTGTTAGGTGTTTTATCTAGAGACTACATCCTGTATGTTCCGGTGTAAGGTGTTTAGTCAGGTGTTTTGTCTTTATTTCAGGCTACAGGTAAATCCAGACCATCTCCCTTCTGGTGGCCAGATCACTGTAGAGACGACTGTAACATGTCTCTTCATCAACAACAAGCTGGTGTCTTCAACATGCTCAAAGGTGAGTTCCTCACGACTACATTCCTCATTCATTATTTACATTCATTAGATTAGATCAGGGCTCTCCAGCCCTGCAGGGTTGGAGTGTAAACCTCCAGGAGGGTTGGAGTTAAAACCTACAGGAGGGTCTCTCTCCAGGAACAGGGTTGGAGTTAAAACCTCCAGGAGGGTTTCTCTCCAGGAACAGGGTTGGAGTTTAAACCTACAGGAGGGTTTCTCTCCAGGAACAGGGTCGGTGTTAAAACCTCCAGGAGGGTTTCTCTCCAGGAACAGGGTCGGAGTTAAAACCTACAGGAGGGTATCTCTCCAGGAACAGGGTCGGAGTTAAAACCTACAGGAGGGTCTCTCTCCAGGAACAGGGTTGGAGTTAAAACCTACAGGAGGGTCTCTCTCCAGGAACAGGGTTGGAGTTAAAACCTACAGGAGGGTAGCTCTCCAGGAACAGGGTTGGAGTTAAAACCTACAGCAGGGTAGCTCTCCAGGAACAGGGTTGGAGTTAAAACCTACAGGAGGGTTTCTCTCCAGGAACAGGGTTGGAGTTAAAACCTACAGGAGGGGTTCTCTCCAGGAACAGGGTTGGAGTTAAAACCTACAGGAGGGTTTCTCTCCAGGAACAGAGTCCTCAATCAGTCATAGGAAACAGACACGTTTATCCTCAAGGTCCTCTTTTCTGGCCCCAGTGCCTCTAAAGCGTACCTCATGTCTGTCCTGTCTCTCCTCCCCTCCAAAGCGTACCTCATGTCTGTCCTGTCTCTCCTCCCCTCCAAAGCGTACCTCATGTCTGTCCTGTCTCTCCTCCCCTCCAAAGCGTACGTCCTGTCTCCTCCCCTCCAAAGCGTATCTCATGTATGTCCTGTCTCCTCCTCTCCAAAGCGTACCTCATGTCTGTCCTGTCGCTCCTCCCCTCCAAAGCGTAACTCGTCTGTCCACTCCTCCCCTCCAAAGCGTAACTCGTCTGTCCACTCCTCCCCTCCAAAGCGTAACTCGTCTGTCCACTCCTCCCCTCCAAAGCGTAACTCGTCTGTCCACTCCTCCCCTCCAAAGCGTAACTCGTCTGTCCACTCCTCCCCTCCAAAGCGTAACTCGTCTGTCCACTCCTCCCCTCCAAAGCGTAACTCATGTCTGTCCTGTCTCTCCTCCCCTCCAAAGCGTAACGCGTCTGTCCTGTCTCTCCTCCCCTCCAAAAGCGTAACTCGTCTGTCCTGTCTCTCCTCCCCTCCAAAGCGTAACTCGTCTGTCCTGTCTCTCCTCCTCTCCAAAGCGTAACGCGTCTGTCCTGTCACTCCTCCCCTCCAAAGCGTAACGCGTCTGTCCTGTCTCTCCTCCCCTCCAAAGCGTAACTCGTCTGTCCACTCCTCCCCTCCAAAGCGTAACGCGTCTGTCCTGTCTCTCCTCCCCTCCAAAGCGTAACGCGTCTGTCCACTCCTCCCCTCCAAAGCGTAACGCGTCTGTCCTGTCTCTCCTCCTCTCCAAAGCGTAACGCGTCTGTCCACTCCTCCCCTCCAAAGCGTAACGCGTCTGTCCTGTCTCTCCTCCTCTCCAAAGCGTAACTCGTCTGTCCACTCCTCCCCTCCAAAGCGTAACGCGTCTGTCCTGTCACTCCTCCCCTCCAAAGCGTAACGCGTCTGTCCTGTCTCTCCTCCCCTCCAAAGCGTAACTCGTCTGTCCACTCCTCCCCTCCAAAGCGTAACGCGTCTGTCCTGTCTCTCCTCCCCTCCAAAGCGTAACGCGTCTGTCCACTCCTCCCCTCCAAAGCGTAACTCGTCTGTCCTGTCTCTCCTCCCCTCCAAAGCGTAACTCCTGTCTCTCCTCCCCCTCAGGTGTGTACTCCACAGCGGAGGTCCCCGCCGGCTCAGTTCTGGGTCTGACGGTGGATGACCCCAGATTGACCTTACCAAACAAGAGAGGCAAGGCCGTGTCCGACTTCAGGAAGGCACAAGGTAACCTCTGAGCCAGTAGCCATGGTAACCTCTGAGCCAGGAGACAGGGTGGGGTGGTTCAGACAGGTCCGATATAGTTTACATTACATCACTAGTTCTCCTTTAGGGTGATTCTACCTGGGTCATGCTCAGAACACAACCTTTTCAATCAGAGTGAAACTGAAGTAGCCTACTACCTAATATTCAATAAGAACGCATGCAAAGAAAATGTAATAGATTGTTCCCTGCTGAACAGGACCCTGTGTTTGTGAATGTGATGGTTATAGGTCCTGAGGCTTTGTGGGTAGGGAGGTTCTGTGGGTCATTCTCTGGTCTTCTGGTTGTGGTACTTCTCTGGTCCTGTGCTCCTGGGGAGCCTCTGCTCGTCCATGCAGATGTCCCAGGTTCGAATCCTGGCAGGACCCTGTGCTCAGACCACGCCCTCAGCGGTTCACACCCACTTCCTTATTTACCTTTTTAGTACCTGGCTGGGGGTTGCATCACTCACTTCCTTATTTACCTTTTTAGAACCTGGCTGGGGGTTGCATCACCCACTTCCTTATTTACCTTTTTAGTACCTGGCTGGGGGTTGCATCACCCACTTCCTTATTTACCTTTTAGTACCTGGCTGGGGGTTGCATCACCCACTTCCTTATTTACCTTTTAGTGCCTGGCTGGGGGTTGCATCACCCACTTCCTTATTTACCTTTTTAGTACCTGGCTGGGGGTTGCATCACTCACTTCCTTATTTACCTTTTTAGTGCCTGGCTGGGGGTTGCATCACCCACTTCCTTATTTACCTTTTTAGAACCTGGCTGGGGGTTGCATCACCCACTTCCTTATTTACCTTTTAGTGCCTGGCTGGGAGTTACATCACCCACTTCCTTATTTACCTTTTTAGTACCTGGCTGGGGGTTGCATCACCCACTTCCTTATTTACCTTTTAGAACCTGGCTGGGAGTTACATCACCCACTTCCTTATTTACCTTTTAGTGCCTGGCTGGGAGTTACATCACCCACTTCCTTATTTACCTTTTAGTGCCTGGCTAGGGTTTACATCACCCACTTCCTTATTTACCTTTTAGTACCTGGCTGGGGGTTGCATCACCCACTTCCTTATTTACCTTTTAGTGCCTGGCTGGGGGTTGCATCACCCACTTCCTTATTTACCTTTTAGTACCTGGCTGGGAGTTACATCACCCACTTCCTTATTTACCTTTTTAGTACCTGGCTGGGAGTTACATCACCCACTTCCGTATTTACCTTTTAGTACCTGGCTGGGAGTTACATCACCCACTTCCTTATTTACCTTTTTAGTACCTGGCTGGGAGTTACATCACCCACTTCCTTATTTACCTTTTTAGTACCTGGCTGGGGTTTACATCACCCACTTCCTTATTTACCTTTTAGTACCTGGCTGGGAGTTACATCACCCACTTCCGTATTTACCTTTTAGTACCTGGCTGGGAGTTACATCACCCACTTCCTTATTTACCTTTTAGTGCCTGGCTGGGGGTTGCATCACCCACTTCCTTATTTACCTTTTAGTACCTGGCTGGGAGTTACATCACCCACTTCCTTATTTACCTTTTAGTACCTGGCTGGGGGTTGCATCACCCACTTCCTTATTTACCTTTTAGTACCTGGCTGGGAGTTACATCACCCACTTCCGTATTTAGTGGGTGCAGGCCTATAGAGCTACGAGGTGAAGCCGTAGATGTTGCCAACTAGTTGTGTGCTTCCTCTGGCCGACTCGACGTAGTTTGGCGACTCTCCTGAGTACCTGGTCATACGGCAGTATGCCCTCTGTCATGTTGTTTCAGGAGTGAACGAGAAGAGGAGGAGGGAACTGATGTTAAAGGGGATCCCTGAACCCCTCAGCCAGAGTTCCCTGTGGGACCGGTCTGTCCGCGACAACGTCACACACAACAAGATGACAGACCAGGTAACTGAACCATGTCTGTTAATATATCATTAATAAATGTGTGTCCCCCAGGGGAGACTATCCAGGAAGAAGAATATTTTTTCCTCGTGTTTGATTGTTCTTCAAGAATCCATCCTGCTGTTTAATTGAATCCTTGACTGTGTTTGTACCCAGGTTTCTATCCAATTGGCAACAGATTTTCATGTGAATATAAAAAAAGAAAATATGCATTAAAAAAATATGCACATTTTCCCACCAGATGTTTTTCCATCACATTGACTTGTTTCAGGTTAAAGGCTGTGTGTGATGACGTAGTGCACATAAAAATACCTTCTGTTGTTAAATTCCCTCATAAATAAACAATACAAGTTAGATGGGTTTCCATCGCATTCACAGAAACTGTTTCCTGTCAGGTTCTGGAGCATTCACAGAAACTGTTTCCTGTCAGGTTCTGGAGCATTCACAGAAACTGTTTCCTGTCAGGTTCTGGAGCATTCACAGTAACTGTTTCCTGTCAGGTTCTGGAGCATTCACAGAAACTGTTTCCTGTCAGGTTCTGGCGCATTCACAGAAACTGTTTCCTGTCAGGTTCTGGCGCATTCACAGAAACTGTTTCCTGTCAGGTTCTGGCGCATTCACAGAAACTGTTTCCTGTCAGGTTCTGGAGCATTCACAGAAACTGTTTCCTGTCAGGTTCTGGAGCATTCACAGAAACTGTTTCCTGTCAGGTTCTGGAGCATTCACAGAAACTGTTTCCTGTCAGGTTCTGGAGCATTCACAGAAACTGTTTCCTGTCAGGTTCTGGCGCATTCACAGAAACTGTTTCCTGTCAGGTTCTGGCGCATTCACAGAAACTGTTTCCTGTCAGGTTCTGGCGCATTCACAGAAACTGTTTCCTGTCAGGTTCTAGCGCATTCACAGAAACTGTTTCCTGTCAGGTTCTGGCGCATTCACAGAAACTGTTTCCTGTCAGGTTCTGGCGCATTCACAGAAACTGTTTCCTGTCAGGTTCTGGCGCATTCACAGAAACTGTTTCCTGTCAGGTTCTGGAGCATTCTCTCTAGACAACAGTTCACTGTCAGGTTCTGGAGCATTCTCTCTAGACAACAGTTCATTGTCAGGTTCTGGAGCATTCTCTCTAGACAACAGTTCATTGTCAGGTTCTGGAGCATTCTCTATAGACGACAGTTCACTGTCAGGTTCTGGAGCATTCTCTATAGACAACAGTTCACTGTCAGGTTCTGGCGCATTCACAGAAACTGTTTCCTGTCAGGTTCTGGAGCATTCTCTCTAGACAACAGTTCACTGTCAGGTTCTGGAGCATTCTCTATAGACAACAGTTCACTGTCAGGTTCTGGAGCATTCTCTATAGACAACAGTTCACTGACAGGTTCTGGCGCATTCACAGAAACTGTTTCCTGTCAGGTTCTGGAGCATTCTCTCTAGACAACAGTTCACTGACAGGTTCTGGAGCATTCACAGAAACTGTTTCCTGTCAGGTTCTGGAGCATTCTCTATAGACGACAGTGCACTGTCAGGTTCTGGAGCATTCTCTCTAGACGACAGTTCACTGTCAGGTTCTGGAACATTCTCTATAGACGACAGTTCACTGTCAGGTTCTGGAGCATTCTCTATAGACGACAGTTCACTGTCAGGTTCTGGAGCATTCTCTATAGACAACAGTTCACTGTCAGGTTCTGGAACATTCTCTCTAGACAACAGTTCACTGTCAGGTTCTGGAGCATTCTCTATAGACGACAGTTCACTGTCAGGTTCTGGAGCATTCTCTCTAGACAACAGTTCACTGTCAGGTTCTGGAACATTCTCTCTAGACAACAGTTCACTGTCAGGTTCTGGCGCATTCACAGAAACTGTTTCCTGTCAGGTTCTGGAGCATTCTCTCTAGACAACAGTTCACTGTCAGGTTCTGGAGCATTCTCTATAGACAACAGTTCACTGTCAGGTTCTGGAGCATTCTCTATAGACAACAGTTCACTGACAGGTTCTGGCGCATTCACAGAAACTGTTTCCTGTCAGGTTCTGGAGCATTCTCTCTAGACAACAGTTCACTGACAGGTTCTGGAGCATTCACAGAATCTGTTTCCTGTCAGGTTCTGGAGCATTCTCTCTAGACAACAGTTCACTGTCAGGTTCTGGAGCAATCTCTATAGACGACAGTTCACTGTCAGATTCTGGAGCATTCTCTATAGACGACAGTTCACTGTCAGGTTCTGGAGCATTCTCTCTAGACAACAGTTCACTGTCAGGTTCTGGAGCATTCTCTATAGACGACAGTTCACTGTCAGATTCTGGAGCATTCTCTATAGACAACAGTTCACTGTCAGGTTCTGGAGCATTCTCTATAGACGACAGTTCACTGTCAGGTTCTGGAGCATTCTCTATAGACGACAGTTCACTGTCAGGTTCTGGAGCATTCTCTCTAGACAACAGTTCACTGTCAGGTTCTGGAGCATTCTCTATAGACAACAGTTCATTGTCAGGTTCTGGAGCATTCACAGAAACTGTTTCCTGTCAGGTTCTGGAGCATTCTCTCTAGACAACAGTTCATTGTCAGGTTCTGGAGCATTCTCTCTAGACAACAGTTCATTGTCAGGTTCTGGAGCATTCTCTCTAGACAACAGTTCATTGTCAGGTTCTGGAGCATTCTCTCTAGACAACAGTTCACTGTCAGGTTCTGGAGCATTCTCTCTAGACAACAGTTCACTGACAGGTTCTGGAGCATTCACAGAAACTGTTTCCTGTCAGGTTCTGGAGCATTCCCTCTAGACAACAGTTCATTGTCAGGTTCTGGAGCATTCTCTCTAGACAACAGTTCATTGTCAGGTTCTGGAGCATTCTCTCTAGACAACAGTTCATTGTCAGGTTCTGGAGCATTCTCTCTAGACAACAGTTCACTGTCAGGTTCTGGAGCATTCTCTATAGACAACAGTTCACTGTCAGGTTCTGGAGCATTCTCTATAGACAACAGTTCACTGACAGGTTCTGGAGCATTCTCTCTAGACAACAGTTCATTGTCAGGTTCTGGAGCATTCTCTCTAGACGACAGTTCACTGTCAGGTTCTGGAGCATTCTCTCTAGACGACAGTTCACTGTCAGGTTCTGGAGCATTCTCTCTAGACAACAGTTCACTGTCAGGTTCTGGAGCATTCTCTCTAGACAACAGTTCACTGTCAGGTTCTGGAGCATTCTCTCTAGACAACAGTTCACTGTCAGGTTCTGGAGCATTCTCTCTAGACAACAGTTCACTGTCAGGTTCTGGAGCATTCTCTCTAGACAACAGTTCACTGTCAGGTTCTGGAGCATTCTCTCTAGACAACAGTTCACTGTCAGGTTCTGGAGCATTCTCTCTAGACAACAGTTCACTGTCAGGTTCTGGAGCATTCTCTCTAGACAACAGTTCACTGACAGGTTCTGGAGCATTCTCTCTAGACAACAGTTCACTGTCAGGTTCTGGAGCATTCTCTCTAGACAACAGTTCACTGTCAGGTTCTGGAGCATTCTCTCTAGACAACAGTTCACTGACAGGTTCTGGAGCATTCTCTCTAGACAACAGTTCACTGTCAGGTTCTGGAGCATTCTCTCTAGACAACAGTTCACTGTCAGATTCTGGAGCATTCTCTCTAGACAACAGTTCACTGTCAGGTTCTGGAGCATTCTCTCTAGACAACAGTTCACTGTCAGGTTCTGGAGCATTCTCTCTAGACAACAGTTCACTGTCAGGTTCTGGAGCATTCTCTCTAGACAACAGTTCACTGACAGGTTCTGGAGCATTCTCCAGGTTTACCACTGGTTAGTACAACGTAGCATATCATGGCCTGACATAATACATTTTACCAACCCAAAAAATATCATACCATGTCTTAGGAACATTTTTCTGTTGACATGTATCTTCGGATGGAAACGTGGTTTGTCTCCCATCTCAGTCTTCTCTCTGTCTGCAGGAAGTAAACAGACTGCGTCATGATGTTCTGGTCCCAGGCTCCAGACTACCCACCCCCCTGCAGGGCAGAGTACCCGTCCTACTGGTGCAGCAGTCTGGGAAGAGCCAGGGCACAGAGATGGGGTCCTGGGGGACGGGCTGGGACCTGCTGCTACCCAAGGCCTGGGGCATGGCCTTCTGGGTCCCTCTGGTATGGACTACACATGCCCTATATAGTGCACTACTTTAGACCAGGACCCAATAGCATCCTATTCCCTGTATAGTGCACTACTTTAGACCAGGACCCAACCCTATTCCCTATATAGTGCACTACTTTAGACCAGGACCCAACCCTATTCCCTAAATAGTGCACTACTTTAGACCAGGACCCTATTCCCTATATAGTGCACTACTGTAGACCAGGACCCAATGGAACCCTATTCCCTGTATAGTGCACTACTTTAGACCAGGACCCAATGGAACCCTATTCCCTATATAGTGCATTACTTTAGACCAGGACCCACCCTATTCCCTATATAGTGCACTACTATAGACCAGGACCCAATGGCACCCTATTCCCTATATAGACCAAAGGCCATAGAATATGTGGTTATAGTCCTTTTTGAGGATCCCCTCTAAGTAGACTAATTACTCCAAACATGTCTGATGGACCTCCTCTCCAGGTAGGTGGAGGAGTGGTAACTAAAGTAGACCCCCTCTCCTTCAGGTTTATAGAGGAGTACGTATCGGAGGGCTGAGGATGAGTCTGAAACACGCACAGAATAAAGGAGAGCCTCACTTTCCCCACGACTACCCAGACTGCCCTGCAGGAGCACGCTTCCAGGAAGAGCAGGAGGCTGAGCTGCTGGCCAAGTTCAGGAGGTGAGGAGAGGGTCGGTATCACCAGGTGTGTTGAGGAGAGGGTCGGTATCACCTGATGTAACTCCAGGTGTGTTGAGGAGAGGATTGGTATCACCAGGTGTGTAGAGGAGAGGGTTGGTATCACCTGATGTAACTCCAGGTGTGTTGAGGAGAGGGTCGGTATCACCTGATGTAACTCCAGGTGGGTTGAGGACAGGGTCGGTATCACCTGATGTAACTCCAGGTGTGTTGAGGAGAGGGTCGGTATCACCTGATGTAACTCCAGGTGTGTTGAGGAGAGGGTCGGTATCACCTGATGTAACTCCAGGTGTGTTGAGGAGAGGGTCGGTATCACCTGATGTAACTCCAGGTGTGTTGAGGAGAGGGTCGGTATCACCTGATGTAACTCCAGGTGTGTTGAGGAGAGGGTCGGTATCACCTGATGTAACTCCAGGTGTGTTGAGGAGAGGGTCGGTATCACCTGATGTAACTCCAGGTGTGTTGAGGAGAGGGTTGGTATCACCAGGTGTTGAGGAGAGGGTTGGTATCACCTGATGTAACTCCAGGTGTGTTGAGGAGAGGGTCGGTATCACCAGGTGTGTTGAGGAGAGGGTCGGTATCACCTGATGTAACTCCAGGTGTGTTGAGGAGAGGGTCGGTATCACCTGATGTAACTCCAGGTGTGTTGAGGAGAGGGTCGGTATCACCTGATGTAACTCCAGGTGTGTTGAGGAGAGGGTCGGTATCACCTGATGTAACTCCAGGTGTGTTGAGGAGAGGGTCGGTATCACCTGATGTAACTCCAGGTGTGTTGAGGAGAGGGTCGGTATCACCTGATGTAACTCCAGGTGTGTTGAGGAGAGGGTTGGTATCACCTGATGTAACTCCAGGTGTGTTGAGGAGAGGGTCGGTATCACCAGGTGTGTTGAGGAGAGGGTCGGTATCACCTGATGTAACTCCAGGTGTGTTGAGGAGAGGGTCGGTATCACCAGGTGTGTTGAGGAGAGGGTCGGTATCACCTGATGTAACTCCAGGTGTGTTGAGGAGAGGGTCGGTATCACCTGATGTAACTCCAGGTGTGTTGAGGAGAGGGTCGGTATCACCTGATGTAACTCCAGGTGTGTTGAGGAGAGGGTCGGTATCACCTGATGTAACTCCAGGTGTGTTGAGGAGAGGGTCGGTATCACCTGATGTAACTCCAGGTGTGTTGAGGAGAGGGTCGGTATCACCTGATGTAACTCCAGGTGTGTTGAGGAGAGGGTCGGTATCACCTGATGTAACTCCAGGTGTGTTGAGGAGAGGGTCGGTATCACCTGATGTAACTCCAGGTGTGTTGAGGAGAGGGTTGGTATCACCTGATGTAACTCCAGGTGTGTTCAGGAGAGGGTCGGTATCACCAGGTGTGTTGAGGAGAGGGTCGGTATCACCTGATGTAACTCCAGGTGTGTTGAGGAGAGGGTCGGTATCACCTGATGTAACTCCAGGTGTGTTGAGGAGAGGGTCGGTATCACCTGATGTAACTCCAGGTGTGTTGAGGAGAGGGTCGGTATCACCTGATGTAACTCCAGGTGTGTTGAGGAGAGGGTCGGTATCACCTGATGTAACTCCAGGTGTGTTGAGGAGAGGGTTGGTATCACCTGATGTAACTCCAGGTGTGTTGAGAGGGTCGGTATCACCTGATGTAACTCCAGGTGTGTTGAGGAGAGGGTCGGTATCACCAGATGTAACTCCAGGTGTGTTGAGGAGAGGGTTGGTATCACCTGATGTAACTCCAGGTGTGTTGAGAGGGTCGGTATCACCTGATGTAACTCCAGGTGTGTTGAGGAGAGGGTCGGTATCACCAGATGTAACTCCAGGTGTGTTGAGGAGAGAGTCGGTATCACCTGATGTAACTCCAGGTGTGTTGAGGAGAGGATTGGTATCACCAGGTGTGTAAAGGAGAGGGTCGGTATCACCTGATGTAACTCCAGGTGTGTTGAGGAGAGGGTCGGTATCACCTGATGTAACTCCAGGTGTGTTGAGGAGAGGGTCGGTATCACATGATGTAACTCCAGGTGTGTTGAGGAGAGGGTCGGTATCACCTGATGTAACTCCAGGTGGGTTGAGGACAGGGTCGGTATCACCTGATGTAACTCCAGGTGTGTTGAGGAGAGGGTCGGTATCGCCTGATGTAATTCCAGGTGTGTTGAGGAGAGGGTCGGTATCGCCTGATGTAACTCCAGGTGTGTTGAGGAGAGGGTCGGTATCACCTGATGTAACTCCAGGTGTGTTGAGGAGAGGGTCGGTATCACCTGATGTAACTCCAGGTGTGTTGAGGAGAGGGTCGGTATCACCTGATGTAACTCCAGGTGTGTTGAGGAGAGGGTCGGTATCACCTGATGTAACTCCAGGTGTGTTGAGGAGAGGGTCGGTATCACCTGATGTAACTCCAGGTGTGTTGAGGAGAGGGTTGGTATCACCTGATGTAACTCCAGGTGTGTTCAGGAGAGGGTCGGTATCACCAGGTGTGTTGAGGAGAGGGTCGGTATCACCTGATGTAACTCCAGGTGTGTTGAGGAGAGGGTCGGTATCACCTGATGTAACTCCAGGTGTGTTGAGGAGAGGGTCGGTATCACCTGATGTAACTCCAGGTGTGTTGAGGAGAGGGTCGGTATCACCTGATGTAACTCCAGGTGTGTTGAGGAGAGGGTCGGTATCACCTGATGTAACTCCAGGTGTGTTGAGGAGAGGGTTGGTATCACCTGATGTAACTCCAGGTGTGTTGAGAGGGTCGGTATCACCTGATGTAACTCCAGGTGTGTTGAGGAGAGGGTCGGTATCACCAGATGTAACTCCAGGTGTGTTGAGGAGAGGGTTGGTATCACCTGATGTAACTCCAGGTGTGTTGAGAGGGTCGGTATCACCTGATGTAACTCCAGGTGTGTTGAGGAGAGGGTCGGTATCACCAGATGTAACTCCAGGTGTGTTGAGGAGAGAGTCGGTATCACCTGATGTAACTCCAGGTGTGTTGAGGAGAGGATTGGTATCACCAGGTGTGTAAAGGAGAGGGTCGGTATCACCTGATGTAACTCCAGGTGTGTTGAGGAGAGGGTCGGTATCACCTGATGTAACTCCAGGTGTGTTGAGGAGAGGGTCGGTATCACATGATGTAACTCCAGGTGTGTTGAGGAGAGGGTCGGTATCACCTGATGTAACTCCAGGTGGGTTGAGGACAGGGTCGGTATCACCTGATGTAACTCCAGGTGTGTTGAGGAGAGGGTCGGTATCGCCTGATGTAATTCCAGGTGTGTTGAGGAGAGGGTCGGTATCGCCTGATGTAACTCCAGGTGTGTTGAGGAGAGGGTCGGTATCGCCTGATGTAACTCCAGGTGTGTTGAGGAGAGGGTCGGTATCGCCTGATGTAACTCCAGGTGTGTTGAGGAGAGGGTCGGTATCACCTGATGTAACTCCAGGTGTGTTGAGGAGAGGGTCGGTATCACCTGATGTAACTCCAGGTGTGTTGAGGAGAGGGTCGGTATCACCTGATGTAACTCCAGGTGTGTTGAGGAGAGGGTCGGTATCACCTGATGTAACTCCAGGTGTGTTGAGGAGAGGGTCGGTATCACCTGATGTAACTCCAGGTGTGTTGAGGAGAGGGTCGGTATCACCTGATGTAACTCCAGGTGTGTTGAGGAGAGGGTTGGTATCACCTGATGTAACTCCAGGTGTGTTGAGAGGGTCGGTATCACCTGATGTAACTCCAGGTGTGTTGAGGAGAGGGTCGGTATCACCAGATGTAACTCCAGGTGTGTTGAGGAGAGGGTTGGTATCACCTGATGTAACTCCAGGTGTGTTGAGAGGGTCGGTATCACCTGATGTAACTCCAGGTGTGTTGAGGAGAGGGTCGATATCACCAGATGTAACTCCAGGTGTGTTGAGGAGAGAGTCGGTATCACCTGATGTAACTCCAGGTGTGTTGAGGAGAGGATTGGTATCACCAGGTGTGTAAAGGAGAGGGTCGGTATCACCTGATGTAACTCCAGGTGTGTTGAGGAGAGGGTCGGTATCACCTGATGTAACTCCAGGTGTGTTGAGGAGAGGGTCGGTATCACATGATGTAACTCCAGGTGTGTTGAGGAGAGGGTCGGTATCACCTGATGTAACTCCAGGTGGGTTGAGGACAGGGTCGGTATCGCCTGATGTAACTCCAGGTGTGTTGAGGAGAGGGTCGGTATCGCCTGATGTAATTCCAGGTGTGTTGAGGAGAGGGTCGGTATCGCCTGATGTAACTCCAGGTGTGTTGAGGAGAGGGTCGGTATCGCCTGATGTAACTCCAGGTGTGTTGAGGAGAGGGTCGGTATCACCTGATGTAACTCCAGGTGTGTTGAGGAGAGGGTCGGTATCACCTGATGTAACTCCAGGTGTGTTGAGGAGAGGGTCGGTATCACCTGATGTAACTCCAGGTGTGTTGAGGGGAGGGTCGGTATCACCTGATGTAACTCCAGGTGTGTTGAGGGGAGGGTCGGTATCACCTGATGTAACTCCAGGTGTGTTGAGGAGAGGGTCGGTATCACCTGATGTAACTTCAGGTGTGTTGAGGAGAGGGTCGGTATCACCTGATGTAACTCCAGGTGTGTTGAGGAGAGGGTCGGTATCACCTGATGTAACTCCAGGTGTGTTGAGGAGAGGGTCGGTATCACCTGATGTAACTCCAGGTGTGTTGAGGAGAGGGTCGGTATCACCTGATGTAACTCCAGGTGTGTTGAGGAGAGGGTCGGTATCACCTGATGTAACTCCAGGTGTGTTGAGGAGAGGGTCGGTATCACCTGATGTAACTCCAGGTGTGTTGAGGAGAGGGTCGGTATCACCTGATGTAACTCCAGGTGTGTTGAGGAGAGGGTCGGTATCACCTGATGTAACTCCAGGTGTGTTGAGGAGAGGGTCGGTATCACCTGATGTAACTCCAGGTGTGTTGAGGAGAGGGTCGGTATCACCTGATGTAACTCCAGGTGTGTTGAGGAGAGGGTCGGTATCACCTGATGTAACTCCAGGTGTGTTGAGGAGAGGGTCGGTATCACCTGATGTAACTCCAGGTGTGTTGAGGAGAGGGTCGGTATCACCTGATGTAACTCCAGGTGTGTTGAGGAGAGGGTCGGTATCACCTGATGTAACTCCAGGTGTGTTGAGGAGAGGGTCGGTATCACCTGATGTAACTCCAGGTGTGTTGAGGAGAGGGTCGGTATCACCTGATGTAACTCCAGGTGTGTTGAGGAGAGGGTCGGTATCACCTGATGTAACTCCAGGTGTGTTGAGGAGAGGGTCGGTATCACCTGATGTAACTCCAGGTGTGTTGAGGAGAGGGTCGGTATCACCTGATGTAACTCCAGGTGTGTTGAGGAGAGGGTCGGTATCACCTGATGTAACTCCAGGTGTGTTGAGGAGAGGGTCGGTATCACCTGATGTAACTCCAGGTGTGTTGAGGAGAGGGTCGGTATCACCTGATGTAACTCCAGGTGTGTTGAGGAGAGGGTCGGTATCACCTGATGTAACTCCAGGTGTGTTGAGGAGAGGGTCGGTATCACCTGATGTAACTCCAGGTGTGTTGAGGAGAGGGTCGGTATCACCTGATGTAACTCCAGGTGTGTTGAGGAGAGGGTCGGTATCACCTGATGTAACTCCAGGTGTGTTGAGGAGAGGGTCGGTATCACCTGATGTAACTCCAGGTGTGTTGAGGAGAGGGTCGGTATCACCTGATGTAACTCCAGGTGTGTTGAGGAGAGGGTCGGTATCACCTGATGTAACTCCAGGTGTGTTGAGGAGAGGGTCGGTATCACCTGATGTAACTCCAGGTGTGTTGAGGAGAGGGTCGGTATCACCTGATGTAACTCCAGGTGTGTTGAGGAGAGGGTCGGTATCACCTGATGTAACTCCAGGTGTGTTGAGGAGAGGGTCGGTATCACCAGATGTAACTCCAGGTGTGTTGAGGAGAGGGTCGGTATCACCTGATGTAACTCCAGGTGTGTTGAGAGGGTCGGTATCACCTGATGTAACTCCAGGTGTGTTGAGGAGAGGGTCGGTATCACCAGATGTAACTCCAGGTGTGTTGAGGAGAGAGTCGGTATCACCTGATGTAACTCCAGGTGTGTTGAGGAGAGGATTGGTATCACCAGGTGTGTAGAGGAGAGGGTTGGTATCACCTGATGTAACTCCAGGTGTGTTGAGAAGAGGGTCGGTATCACCAGGTGTGTAGAGGAGAGGGTCGGTATCACCTGATGTAACTCCAGGTGTGTTGAGGAGAGGGTCGGTATCACCTGATGTAACTCCAGGTGTGTTGAGGAGAGGGTCGGTATCACCTGATGTAACTCCAGGTGTGTTGAGGAGAGAGTCGGTATCACCTGATGTAACTCCAGGTGTGTTGAGAAGAGGGTCGGTATCACCAGGTGTGTAGAGGAGAGGGTCGGTATCACCTGATGTAACTCCAGGTGTGTTGAGGAGAGGGTCGGTATCACCTGATGTAACTCCAGGTGTGTTGAGGAGAGGGTCGGTATCACCTGATGTAACTCCAGGTGTGTTGAGGAGAGGGTCGGTATCACCTGATGTAACTCCAGGTGTGTTGAGGAGAGGGTCGGTATCACCTGATGTAACTCCAGGTGTGTTGAGGAGAGGGTCGGTATCACCTGATGTAATTCCAGGTGTGTTGAGGAGAGGGTCGGTATCGCCTGATGTAACTCCAGGTGTGTTGAGGAGAGGGTCGGTATCACCTGATGTAACTCCAGGTGTGTTGAGGAGAGGGTCGGTATCACCTGATGTAACTCCAGGTGTGTTGAGGAGAGGGTCGGTATCACCTGATGTAACTCCAGGTGTGTTGAGGAGAGGGTCGGTATCACCTGATGTAACTCCAGGTGTGTTGAGGGGAGGGTCGGTATCACCTGATGTAACTCCAGGTGTGTTGAGGAGAGGGTCGGTATCACCTGATGTAACTCCAGGTGTGTTGAGGGGAGGGTCGGTATCACCTGATGTAACTTCAGGTGTGTTGAGGAGAGGGTCGGTATCACCTGATGTAACTCCAGGTGTGTTGAGGAGAGGGTCGGTATCACCTGATGTAACTCCAGGTGTGTTGAGGAGAGGGTCGGTATCACCTGATGTAACTCCAGGTGTGTTGAGGAGAGGGTCGGTATCACCTGATGTAACTCCAGGTGTGTTGAGGAGAGGGTCGGTATCACCTGATGTAACTCCAGGTGTGTTGAGGAGAGGGTCGGTATCACCTGATGTAACTCCAGGTGTGTTGAGAGGGTCGGTATCACCTGATGTAACTCCAGGTGTGTTGAGGAGAGGGTCGGTATCACCTGATGTAACTCCAGGTGTGTTGAGGAGAGGGTCGGTATCACCTGATGTAACTCCAGGTGTGTTGAGGAGAGGGTCGGTATCACCTGATGTAACTCCAGGTGTGTTGAGGAGAGGGTCGGTATCACCTGATGTAACTCCAGGTGTGTTGAGGAGAGGGTCGGTATCACCAGATGTAACTCCAGGTGTGTTGAGGAGAGAGTCGGTATCACCTGATGTAACTCCAGGTGTGTTGAGGAGAGGATTGGTATCACCAGGTGTGTAGAGGAGAGGGTTGGTATCACCTGATGTAACTCCAGGTGTGTTGAGAAGAGGGTCGGTATCACCAGGTGTGTAGAGGAGAGGGTTGGTATCACCTGATGTAACTCCAGGTGTGTTGAGGAGAGGGTCGGTATCACCTGATGTAACTCCAGGTGTGTTGAGGAGAGGGTCGGTATCACCTGATGTAACTCCAGGTGTGTTGAGGAGAGGGTCGGTATCACCTGATGTAACTCCAGGTGGGTTGAGGACAGGGTCGGTATCACCTGATGTAACTCCAGGTGTGTTGAGGAGAGGGTCGGTATCACCTGATGTAACTCCAGGTGTGTTGAGGAGAGGGTCGGTATCACCTGATGTAACTCCAGGTGTGTTGAGGAGAGGGTCGGTATCACCTGATGTAACTCCAGGTGTGTTGAGGAGAGGGTCGGTATCACCTGATGTAACTCCAGGTGTGTTGAGGAGAGGGTCGGTATCACCTGATGTAACTCCAGGTGTGTTGAGGAGAGGGTCGGTATCACCTGATGTAACTCCAGGTGTGTTGAGGAGAGGGTCGGTATCACCTGATGTAACTCCAGGTGTGTTGAGGGGAGGGTCGGTATCACCTGATGTAACTCCAGGTGTGTTGAGGGGAGGGTCGGTATCACCTGATGTAACTCCAGGTGTGTTGAGGGGAGGGTCGGTATCACCTGATGTAACTCCAGGTGTGTTGAGGAGAGGGTCGGTATCACCTGATGTAACTTCAGGTGTGTTGAGGAGAGGGTCGGTATCACCTGATGTAACTCCAGGTGTGTTGAGGAGAGGGTCGGTATCACCTGATGTAACTCCAGGTGTGTTGAGGAGAGGGTCGGTATCACCTGATGTAACTCCAGGTGTGTTGAGGAGAGGGTCGGTATCACCTGATGTAACTCCAGGTGTGTTGAGGAGAGGGTCGGTATCACCTGATGTAACTCCAGGTGTGTTGAGGAGAGGGTCGGTATCACCTGATGTAACTCCAGGTGTGTTGAGGAGAGGGTCGGTATCACCTGATGTAACTCCAGGTGTGTTGAGGAGAGGGTCGGTATCACCTGATGTAACTCCAGGTGTGTTGAGGAGAGGGTCGGTATCACCTGATGTAACTCCAGGTGTGTTGAGGAGAGGGTCGGTATCACCTGATGTAACTCCAGGTGTGTTGAGGAGAGGGTCGGTATCACCTGATGTAACTCCAGGTGTGTTGAGGAGAGGGTCGGTATCACCTGATGTAACTCCAGGTGTGTTGAGGAGAGGGTCGGTATCACCTGATGTAACTCCAGGTGTGTTGAGGAGAGGGTCGGTATCACCTGATGTAACTCCAGGTGTGTTGAGGAGAGGGTCGGTATCACCTGATGTAACTCCAGGTAAAAGGGGGTGTCTGGTAGTGTTTGATAAAGTCTAACTCACTGTTATTCTGGATGTTCCATACTGTATATAATGGCTCTCAAACCAACATATTATTAATTCAGGATCTGTTAACACTGTTAATATTCAAGTCAGATTACTGATGAGAGTATAATATTTCAACTGAGCTCATTTCATCAAGTGGAGGCTAATGACTGGGTTATATATTAATTGTTACATAAACAGCTGGGCTGCCCCTCGTGCCCTGAAACAGTTTGACTAGAGCATGACCCCTGACCTCTGTAGGCGCCCACCAGCCAAACGGACCAATTACATCAAACATGGCTGCCTGGCTCCGTTCCGTTGTCCCTGGCAACAGCTGGTCGAGGAGTGGCAGCTGATTGTGAAGGAGGGAGGAGGAGAGGAGGCTGTCGCAACAATGGAACAGGAAGTGACACCACCCCAGAGTAACTTCACAGTCTTGAGGTAGATGCCACTTCTGGATCATACTGTATATATGTATAATGGAAAACCACTGAGCTGTATACATTATCTGGTTATAATGGATAAACGCTGAGCTGTGTACATTATCTGTATATAATGGATAAACACTGAGCTGTGTACATTATCTGTATATAATGGATAAACACTGAGCTGTGTACATTATCTGTATATAATGGATAAACACTGAGCTGTGTACATTATCTGGTTATAATGGATAAACACTGAGCTGTGTACATTATCTGTATATAATGGATAAACACTGAGCTGTGTACATTATCTGTATATAATGGATAAACACTGAGCTGTGTACATTATCTGTATATAATGGACCCCGTGGTAGGAAGGAGGATCGGCTCGGTGCAGTAATTTAGGATGGTTATGAGGCATGTATTGTTGGAACTACTTAAAGAGGTGTCCAATATCTCTTCCAACTGTCTGAAGTTTATTCACACTCTAGAATGCCCTTCTACCCAATCAGAATGGAGTATTCAACAGAACAGACGAGCGTGTGCGACTATGGGTCAAAACAGACGGGGTTGGCTTCGATTGTTGACAACATGGAAACTATATTTCGCCTCCAAAGTTTATTGAAAACATAAATATATTTGCAAAATGAGCACTTGTTGTCTCTCAAATCCATCGTTAGTTGTTGTCGGTTAGCTAGCGAATGTTAACCATGTTAGCATAGACATGACATCAGTCAAAAACACCTTTTGGTATCACGAACAAGATAACTAGCTGAAACGAGTCGCCACAAGGCAGCGTCTTGTCATTGTTGCTAGCTGTCTGACCAACCAGAATCATTACAACACACGGCCTTGCCTCGTTGAAGAGACAACGTCAGATAACCTGTCTAGAAGACATATCTCAACTAGCTCATAGTATCCTGCTTAGCCCGTGTTTTCACATCACAAATGACTGGTACTTGTATTGGTCCTCCTGCAATGATATCTTTTGTAAAGGAAAGTTCCTAAGTCAAATGTCCTCCTTATATCCTGTTAGGCCTCTGTTCAATCCTTATCGCAGTAGTTCAGCGCGATTTGACATTTTAAAGGTAATGTTACCGCGGTAGTGGAGACTGCGTTCACGGCCAGCGCTGCATATGTCGGCTCAATGGGAAAGGATCTTTCAATTTCTATAGCGCTTCGGCCTTCGACTGAATAGAGTCATGAATCTGTAGCGCTTCGGCCTTCGACTGAATAGAGTCCTGAATCTGTAGCGCTTCGGCCTTCGACTGAATAGAGTCCTGAATCTGTAGCGCTTCGGCCTTCGACTGAATAGTCCTGAATCTGTAGCGCTTCGGCCTTCGACTGAATAGAGTCCTGAATCTGTAGCGCTTCAGCCTTCGACTGAATAGAGTCCTGAAGCTGTAGCGCTTCAGCCTTCGACTGAATAGAGTCCTGAATCTGTAGCGCTTCAGCCTTCGACTGAATAGAGTCCTGAATCTGTAGCGCTTCAGCCTTCGACTGAATAGAGTCCTGAATCTGTAGCGCCTTCGACTGAATAGAGTCCTGAAGCTGTAGCGCTTCAGCCTTCGACTGAATAGAGTCCTGAAGCTGTAGCGCTTCAGCCTTCGACTGAATAGAGTCCTGAATCTGTAGCGCTTCAGCCTTCGACTGAATAGAGTCCTGAATCTGTAGCGCTTCAGCCTTCGACTGAATAGAGTCCTGAATCTGTAGCGCTTCAGCCTTAGAATGAATAGAGTCCTGAATCTGTAGCGCTTCAGCCTTAGAATGAATAGAGTCCTGAATCTGTAGCGCTTCAGCCATAGACTGAATAGAGTCCTGAATCTGTAGCGCTTCAGCCATAGACTGAATAGAGTCCTGAATCTGTAGCGCTTCGGCCTTAGACTGAATAGAGTCCTGAATCTGTAGCGCTTCGGCCTTAGACTGAATAGAGTCCTGAATCTGTAGCGCTTCGGCCTTCGACTGAATAGAGTCCTGAATCTGTAGCGCTTCAGCCATAGACTGAATAGAGTCCTGAATCTGTAGCGCTTCAGCCTTCGACTGAATAGAGTCCTGAATCTGTAGCGCTTCAGCCTTAGAATGAATAGAGTCCTGAATCTGTAGCGCTTCAGCCTTAGAATGAATAGAGTCCTGAATCTGTAGCGCTTCAGCCATAGACTGAATAGAGTCCTGAATCTGTAGCGCTTCAGCCATAGACTGAATAGAGTCCTGAATCTGTAGCGCTTCGGCCTTAGACTGAATAGAGTCCTGAATCTGTAGCGCTTCGGCCTTAGAATGAATAGAGTCCTGAATCTGTAGCGCTTCAGCCATAGACTGAATAGAGTCCTGAATCTGTAGCGCTTCGGCCTTAGACTGAATAGAGTCCTGAATCTGTAGCGCTTCGGCCTTAGACTGAATAGAGTCCTGAATCTGTAGCGCTTCGGCCTTCGACCAAATCGAGTCCTGAATCTCAATCAAAAGTGTGTTTTTCATTATCTCTAATAATAGTTTCCTCTCCTCTGCATAACTTATAGTATTAATTCATGTTTTAATAATTGCATTTCACCTTTTATGAAACCCCTATTGTTGTTTAAATAATGCCTTGCCCCCCCCCCCCCCCCCCCGCGTTGTGTCTGACAGCTCTGATGCATAACCCCTCCCCAGCATACCTTTCACGATGAGAACATCCTGACCCACATCAGAGAGATGATCCTCCTAAAATCAGCAGCTTATAGAGTAATGGCTGACTTCATGTGCTCAGATTGTGTTTTTACTGCCTTTTGGCTAAATCCATTTTTTTTTGTGGCGCTGGGAACCACTGGGCGGTTTGAAAAAACCACAACGTTTTATACCTTTTAAGACCACTTTGTTGGTTCACTGAGGATACAAAATGACTTTCCTAGAAGTAGTGGCCGTATTCTATAAACGCTGAGCCGCGATTGGGTTCCGCAGCGTAAACACTGAACCCTAATTGGTTGTCTCTGTGTTCAACAGGAACAGGAAGTCTCTAAGGCAACTGTCCGCTTGGTGTCGCCCCACATCCTCTAAATGTCAGAGGGCACGTAACCTGGGATCAACACCTCCACTCAACCGTAACGTCGCAGCGGCTCTCCTCTCGGCACACGGCGGCAGCAGCCTGGTGTGGACCCGTCTCTCCCTCGTCACCAAGGGCCAACCGGAGCAGCACGCCCTGGTGTGTGTCCCCACCGCAGAGGACCTCCAGCTGGTACGTAAGGAGCCGGGCTGCACCGGCCCCCAGGAGCCTCTCCACACTGACCACTTCAAGAGCCGCGTCAAACGGCCACGCAAGAAGGACCACAACAAACCTGGAACCTCTTCCTCGGCCAAGCCTGAAAACAAGCAGTCTGACCCTGCCTCTACCTCAGTCCCTAGTGTCAAGCCTGGTGCTGATCCTAGCTCCTCATCCAGTCTCACCAACCCCTCTTCCTCCTCTACCTCAGTCCCTAGTGTCAAGCCTGGTGCTGATCCTAGCTCCTCGTCTAGCCTCACCAACCCCTCTTCCTCCTGTACCTCAGGCCTGACTCTGGGTCTCTGGCCGGAGCCCCTGCCCAGCGTCACCTCCCACTGCTCCAGGGTGACTCTGGGCTGGGTGACCCAGGGGGACTTCTCCCTGTCGGCTGGCTGTGGAGAGGCTCTCGGGCTCCTCAGCGTTACCGGTCTCCTACACACCCTACTCCGACAGCCTGACAGCCAGAGAGGACTGGTGCTGCTACGGAACCCCGGGTCACTGCAGTACCGCTTCGCTAAGATCAACATAGAGGTCTGAGGAGTACTGCAGGGTTCAATCCCCACATCGCAACAGGACCGCTTCGCTAAGATCAACATAGAGGTCTGAGGAGTACTGCGGGTTCAAGACCACTTCGCTTAGACCCAGCTATGTAAAGCCACAGACTGTGTTCTGAGAAAAACACTGTGCCTTGTCCCTTCACCTCACCAGACAAGAACTGCATGGCATGCACACACACACACACACACACACACATATATATGGAATGCCACATTGTTTAAGTGGAAGAACTTTTGCTTGATAATAATTCCCTATAAAGGTTTTCTGGGAGTTTTTCATTTGAGTTGAAATCACAGTTATTTTTTAGTTCAATATTGTTTTCACCGAAGGGACTGCCTTCAGATTGTCACTGGGTTTGTACTGGCTCTGTGGAGAAGACATCAGTCATTCTGTACTGGCTCTGTAGAGAAGACATCAGTCATTCTGTACTGGCTCTGTAGAGAAGACATCAGTCATTCTGTACTGGCTCTGTGGAGAAGACATCAGTCATTCTGTACTGGCTCTGTGGAGAAGACATCAGTCATTCTGTACTGGCTCTGTGGAGAAGACATCAGTCATTCTGTACTGGCTCTGTAGAGAAGACATCAGTCATTCTGTACTGGCTCTGTGGAGAAGACATCAGTCATTCTGTACTGGCTCTGTGGAGAAGACATCAGTCATTCTGTACTGGCTCTGTGGAGAAGACATCAGTCATTCTGTACTGGCTCTGTGGAGAAGACATCAGTCATTCTGTACTGGCTCTGTAGAGAAGACATCAGTCATTCTGTACTGGCTCTGTAGAGAAGACATCAGTCATTCTGTACTGGCTCTGTGGAGAAGACATCAGTCATTCTGTACTGGCTCTGTGGAGAAGACATCAGTCATTCTGTACTGGCTCTGTGGAGAAGACATCAGTCATTCTGTACTGGCTCTGTGGAGAAGACATCAGTCATTCTTTGGTTTGCCTCGATTCACATTTTCGATTTTTGTGTGGATTTGAGAGCTCTAGTTGAAATGGTTGACAATAAAATCCCTCTACTCCAATCTGAGTTACCTAAAGCCTATTCCCTGTCAAACACTGTGTTACTGTGTTAGTTACTGTATAGCCTAGCCTGCACAGCGATAGCTACTGTTTACTGCACATGGTAGTTGTCTAGTGAGACCTAGCTAGCTAACTGGTGTGTAGCCTAGCCTGCACAGCGATAGCTACTGTTTACTGCACATGGTAGTTGTCTAGTGAGACCTAGTTAGCTAACTGGTGTGTAGCCTAGCCTGCACAGCGATAGCTACTGTTTACTGCACATGGTAGTTGTCTAGTGAGACCCTAACTAGCTAACTGGGGTGTAGCCTAGCCTGCACAGCGATAGCTACTGTTTACTGCACATGGTAGTTGTCTAGTGAGACCTAGCTAGCTAACTGGGGTGTAGCCTAGCCTGCACAGCGATAGTTACTGTTTACTGCACATGGTAGTTGTCCAGTGAGACCTAGCTAACTGGTGTGTAGCCTAGCCTGCACAGCGATAGCTACTGTTTACTGCACATGGTAGTTGTCTAGTGAGACCTAGCTAGCTAACTGGGGTGTAGCCTAGCCTGCACAGCGATAGTTACTGTTTACTGCACATGGTAGTTGTCTAGTGAGACCTAGTTAGCTAACTGGTGTGTAGCCTAGCCTGCACAGCGATAGTTACTGTTTACTGCACATGGTAGTTGTCCAGTGAGACCTAGCTAGCTAACTGGGGTGTAGTCTAGCCTGCACAGCGATAGTTACTGTTTACTGCACATGGTAGTTGTCTAGTGAGACCTAGCTAACTAGCTAACTGGTGTGTAGCCTAGCCTGCACAGCGATAGTTACTGTTTACTGCACATGGTAGTTGTCCAGTGAGACCTAGCTAACTAGCTAACTGGTGTGTAGCCTAGCCTGCACAGCGATAGCTACTGTTTACTGCACATGGTAGCAGTAAGTGACATGTGCCAGAACACACCCCTTATTTTGAAATTGATGAGCTGATTTGCTGTAATTTGTTTTACATATTTTTTCCCCCATTTTAATATTCAAGTGTAACACTATAACTTTAAACCGTCCCCTCGCACCGACCCGGGCGCGAACCAGGGACCCGCTGCACACATCAACAACTGACACCCATGAAGAGTCGTTACCCATCGCTCCACAAAAGCCGCGGCCCTTGCAGAGCAAGGGGCAACACTACTTCTAGGTTTCAGAGCAAGTGAAGTAACTGATTGAAACGCTACTAGCGCGTACCCACTAACTAGCTAGCCATTTCACATCCGTTACACAAGCATAATTAAAAATTCATTACATGGGCCTAAATGAAATCGATTTTATGTACGATGTCCTTGAGTATCCTGAAAGGCATCTACCAAATAAAATGTATTATTATTGTCAATTTAACTTTAGGTACACCACCCCGTCCACAAAAATGGTTATTTCCTACAGACAGTGATTCACGCGGCCTGCTATAAAAAGCAGCCAGACCGGCGTTCGATTGAGCAAAACGAGTGACCTCAGCTACTTTGAGCGTGGTGTGACCAACTACAAACAGGACTGACCGCCTGCTCTGATTCTAACCCTAACAGGACTGACCTCCTGCTCTGATTCTAACCCTAACAGGACTGACCACCTGCTCTGATTCTAACAGGACTGACCACCTGGTCTGATTCTAACAGGACTGACCTCCTGGTCTGATTCTAACCCTAACAGGACTGACCGCCTGCTCTGATTCTAACAGGACTGACCACCTGCTCTGATTCTAACAGGACTGACCACCTGCTCTGATTCTAACCCTAACAGGACTGACCACCTGCTCTGATTCTAACAGGACTGACCGCCTGCTCTGATTCTAACAGGACAGACCTCCTGCTCTGATTCTAACAGGACTGACCACCTGCTCTGATTCTAACAGGACTGACCACCTGCTCTGATTCTAACAGGACTGACCACCTGCTCTGATTCTAACAGGACTGACCACCTGGTCTGATTCTAACAGGACTGACCACCTGCTCTGATTCTAACCCTAACAGGACTGACCACCTGCTCTGATTCTAACAGGACTGACCGCCTGCTCTGATTCTAACAGGACTGACCACCTGCTCTGATTCTAACAGGACTGACCACCTGCTCTGATTCTAACAGGACTGACCACCTGGTCTGATTCTAACAGGACTGACCACCTGCTCTGATTCTAACCCTAACAGGACTGACCACCTGCTCTGATTCTAACAGGACTGACCGCCTGCTCTGATTCTAACAGGACTGACCACCTGCTCTGATTCTAACAGGACTGACCACCTGCTCTGATTCTAACCCGAACAGGACTGACCACCTGCTCTGATTCTAACAGGACTGACCACCTGCTCTGATTCTAACAGGACGGACCACCTGCTCTGATTCTAACCCTAACAGGACTGACCGCCTGGTCTGATTCTAACAGGACTGACCGCCTGCTCTGATTCTAACCCTAACAGGACTGACCACCTGCTCTGATTCTCTGCACCTTAGCACACATGCGCTTACTGAGTGGACAAAACATTAGGAACACCCGATCCTTCCATGACGTAGACTGACCAGGTGAAAGCTATGATCCCTTATTGATGTCACCTGTTAAATCCACTTCAAATCAGTGTAGATGAAAGGGAGGAGACAGGTTAAAGAAGGATTTTCAAGCCTTGAAGACATGGGTGTGTAACAGTATAACTTTAAACTGCCCCCTCGCCCCGACACGGGCGCGAACCAGGGACCCTCTGCACACATCAACAACGGACACCCACGAAGCGTCGTTACCCATCGCTCCACAAAAGCCGCGGCCCTTGCAGAGCAAGGGGCAACACTACTTCTAGGTTTCAGAGCAAGTGACGTAACTGATTGGAACGCTACTAGCGCGTACCCGCTAACTAGCTAGCCATTTCACATCCGTTACAGGTGAATGGCCAAGACTAAAGATGTGTGCCTTTTGATCGGGGTATGGTAGTAGGTGCCAAGACTAAAGATGTGTGCCTTTTGATCGGGGTATGGTAGTAGGTGCCAAGACTAAAGATGTGTGCCTTTTGATCGGGGTATGGTAGTAGGTGCCAAGACTAAAGATGTGTGCCTTTTGATCGGGGTATGGTAGTAGGTGCCAAGACTAAAGATGTGTGCCTTTTGATCAGGGTATGGTAGTAGGTGCCAAGACTAAAGATGTGTGCCTTTTGATCGGGGTATGGTAGTAGGTGCCAAGACTAAAGATGTGTGCCTTTTGATCGGGGTATGGTAGTAGGTGCCAAGACTAAAGATGTGTGCCTTTTGATCGGGGTATGGTAGTAGGTGCCAAGACTAAAGATGTGTGCCTTTTGATCAGGGTATGGTAGTAGGTGCCAAGACAAAAGATGTGTGCCTTTTGATCAGGGTATGGTAGTAGGTGCCAAGAACTGCAACGCTGCTGGGATTTTCACACTCAGTTTCCCAATGATCCACCGGCCAATTTGACAACTGTGGGAAGCATTTGGGCCAGCATCCCCGTGGAACGCCTTCGATACCTAGAGCCCCCCATGCCCCGACGTCAAGAGGGAGTGCAACTCAATACTAGGAAAGGTGTTCCTAATGTTTTGTGCACTCCGTGTCAACAGCCCACCTGCTGTTACTAGACTATATATGGAACCTTCCTGTATTATACTGATGCTAAAATGTTTCCTATCTGTTGTTTCCCATCTGTTGTTTCCCATCTGTTGTTTCCCATCTGTTGTTTCCCATCTGTTGTTTCCCATCTGTTGTTTCCCATCTGTTGTTTCCCATCTGTGAAGTAGGAGGCTGCATTTCATTGGACGACGTACACAATGCATATAAAACTTACCTGGTTTTTACTCTCTTATTGAGTGATAATGAGTTTAAAATGTTTAATTTCTTAACTACATTCACATTATATTTTCGGGGGGTCAAAATAAGGAAAATCATCTGCTAATTTATATTGGTAAGAAAACCCTCGTTATTAAGTTCATTGTCAATTCAAAATGGAGGTGAGACATCCGTCTGTGTGGGTTACCTGAGGACGTAGGCTTAGCCGTACCTCTCAGTATGGCTGTGGGTTACCTGAGGACGTAGGCTCAGCCGTACCTCTCAGTATGGCTGTGGGTTACCTGAGGACGTAGGCTCAGCCGTACCTCTCAGTATGGCTGTGGGTTACCTGAGGACGCAGGCTCAGCCGTACCTCTCAGTATGGCTGTGGGTTACCTGAGGACGCAGGCTCAGCCGTACCTCTCAGTATGGCTGTGGTTTACCTGAGGACGCAGGCTCAGCCGTACCTCTCAGTATGGCAGTGGGTTACCTGAAGACGTAGGCTCAGCCATGTGGGTTACCTGAGGACGTAGGCTCAGCCATACCTCTCAGTATGGCTGTGGGTTACCTGAGGACGCAGGCTCAGCCGTACCTCTCAGTATGGCTGTGGGTTACCTGAGGACGCAGGCTCAGCCGTACCTCTCAGTATGGCTGTGGGTTACCTGAGGACGCAGGCTCAGCCGTACCTCTCAGTATGGCTGTGGGTTACCTGAGGACGTAGGCTCAGCCGTACCTCTCAGTATGGCTGTGGGTTACCTGAGGACGGAGGCTCAGCCGTACCTCTCAGTATGGCTGTGGGTTACCTGAGGACGTAGGCTCAGCCGTACCTCTCAGTATGGCTGTGGGTTACCTGAGGACTTAGGCTCAGCCGTACCTCTCAGTATGGCTGTGGGTTACCTGAGGACGCAGACTCAGCCGTACCTCTCAGTATGGCTGTGGGTTACCTGAGGACGTAGGCTCAGCCGTACCTCTCAGTATGGCTGTGGGTTACCTGAGGACGTAGGCTCAGCCGTACCTCTCAGTATGGCAGTTAAACTGTATTAGACGCCGCTGCACTTTGAAATGCGATTCAGAAAATGACGTTGTTTTGATTTGAAAACGGGTGAAGCTGTAGTCATGTTAAAACGTCTGCGTGGTCCTGAGGCCATTCTTCCCAAATCTCATCTTGTTGAGCGAAGCCTGGGCGTCCAAGGTTATTAGCTTAAACAAACAACTTCTGTTCTGTCTGACGTTTAAAACACCTAACATTTAAAAAGTTGTCTACTGGGCCTTGAGATGCCCTCATGTAGTTAAATAGTAATTCTTGTTACGACCAGTAGAGTGCGCTGGTGCACCGTCTTAACCAGCCAGGAGTTTAGGGACCTCGAGAAACACTTTTTAAACATCACATTCCAGTTTATTAACAAATCAATGATTGAAACCATATTAAATTGGTTCCGACAGTTGCTTTCGTATTAACAGAGAATAAATCAGGTGGTTCCTCCTTGATAATTAAATAATAATGTTTTATTTGGTGTCTGTAGTGCATTCGGGTCGGATCCTGAAATGTCTCTTCAGTATCTGTAGCACCAGAGTTCAATTCCCTGATAATTGTAACTTTCCCAAAGATGTCCAAGTTTTTCCCAGAAATCCTGGAATCAGGAGCGAGATAGCAGGGATTCCTAGTATCTTCTAACTAGGATTTCTGGGAAAATCTGGGGATTTTTTTTGCTAATGCAGCCATAATCCTGCTGGAAATACAGTATGGAGACGGTGCTCTCACTTTGTCCCTGTTAGTCAGCCATTCAGTCTGGCAACCCAGGAGACAGGTGTGTGTGTAGTGTAGTGTTGACACAGGTAATCTCTGTACACAGACAGACAGGTGTGGCTGATATTAGGAGTCGTCCTGTGGACCAGGTTTGTTACACATGAGTTTAGCTGCCAGAGAGCCGTATGTGTTGCTTTTCACCTCCGGCTGGACCTTGTCTTTACATTTTCTCCCTGTAGCAGAGACAAGAGACAACACATATAGATCATTAGAGAGGTGGTCTGCTGCTGGGGATAATGCACATTCACCATGTTATTCTGCTACTGGGGATAATGCACATTCACCATGTTATTCTGCTGCTGGGGATAATGCACATTCACCGTGTTATTTTACTGCTGGGGATAATGCACATTCACCATGTTATTCTACTGCTGGGGATAATGCACATCCACCATGTTATTCTACCGCTGGGGATAATGCACATTCACCGTGTTATTCTGCTGCGGGGATAATGCACATCCACCATGTTATTCTGCTGCTGGGGATAATGCACATTCACCATGTTATTCTGCTGCGGGGGATAATGCACATTCACCATGTTATTCTACTGCGGGGGATAATGCACATTCACCATGTTATTCTGTTGCTGGGGATAATGCACATTCACCATGTTATTCTACTGCTGGGGATAATGCACATTCACCATGTTATTCTGCTGCTGGGGATAATGCACATTCACCATGGTATTCTGCTGCTGGGGATAATGCACATTCACCGTGTTATTCTACTGCTGGGGATAATGCACATTCACCATGTTATTCTACTGCTGGGGATAATGCACATTCACCGTGTTATTCTGCTGCTGGGCATAATGCACATTCACCGTGTTATTCTACTGCTGGGGATAATGCACATTAACCGTGTTATTCTACTGCTGGGGATAATGCACATTCACCATGGTATTCTACTGCTGGGGATAATGCACATTCACCATGGTATTCTACTGCTGGGGATAATGCACATTCACCATGGTATTCTACTGCTGGGGATAATGCACATTCACCGTGTCATTCTGCTGCTGGGGATAATGCACATTCACCGTGTCATTCTGCTGCTGGGGATAATGCACATTCACCGTGTTATTCTGCTGCTGGGGATAATGCACATTCACCGTGTTATTCTGCTGATGGGGATAATGCACATTCACCATGGTATTCTGCTGCTGGGGATAATGCACATTCACCGTGTTATTCTGCTGCTGGGGATAATGCACATTCACCGTGTTATTCTACTGCTGGGGATAATGCACATTCACCATGTTATTCTACTGCTGGGGATAATGCACATTCACCATGTTATTCTGCTGCTGGGGATAATGCACATTCACCATGTTATTCTGCTGCTGGGGATAATGCACATTCACCGTGTTATTCTACTGCGGGGGATAATGCACATCCACCATGTTATTCTGCTGCTGGGGATAATGCACATTTACCGTGTTATTCTGCTGCTGGGGATAATGCACATTCACCGTGTTATTCTGCTGCTGGGGATAATGCACATCCACCGTGTTATTCTGCTGCTGGGGATAATGCACATTCACCACGTTATTCTGCTGCTGGGGATAATGCACATTCACCACGTTATTCTACTGCGGGGGATAATGCACATCCACCATGTTATTCTGCTGCTGGGGATAATGCACATTCACCATGTTATTCTGCTGCTGGGGATAATGCACATTCACCATGTTATTCTGCTGCTGGGGATAATGCACATTCACCATGTTATTCTGCTGCTGGGGATAATGCACATTCACCGTGTTATTCCACTGCGGGGGATAATGCACATTCACCGTGTTATTCTAGTACTGGGGATAATGCACATTCACCATGTTATTCTGCTGCTGGGGGTAATGCACATTCACCGTGTTATTCTGCTGCTGGGGATAATGCACATTCACCGTGTTATTCTACTGCTGGGGATAATGCACATTCACCATGTTATTCTGCTGCTGGGGGTAATGCACATTCACCGTGTTATTCTGCTGCTGGGGATAATGCACATTCACCGTGTTATTCTACTGCTGGGGATCATGCACATTCACCGTGTTATTCTGCTGCTGGGGATAATGCACATTCGCCGTGTTATTCTGCTGCTGGGGATAATGCACATTCGCCGTGTTATTCTGCTGCTGGGGATAATGCACATTCGCCGTGTTATTCTACTGCTGGGGATAATGCACATTCACCGTGTTATTCTGCTGCTGGGGATAATGCACATTCACCATGTCATTCTACTGCTGGGGATAATGCACATTCACCATGTTATTCTACTGCTGGGGATAATGCACATTCACCATGTTATTCTGCTGCTGGGGATTATGCACATTCACCATGTTATTCTACTGCTGGGGGTAATGCACATTCACCGTGTTATTCTGCTGCTGGGGATAATGCACATTCACCGTGTTATTCTACTGCTGGGGATAATGCACATTCACCGTGTTATTCTGCTGCTGGGGATAATGCACATTCACCGTGTTATTCTGCTGCTGGGGATAATGCACATTCGCCGTGTTATTCTGCTGCTGGGGATAATGCACATTCGCCGTGTTATTCTACTGCTGGGGATAATGCACATTCGCCGTGTTATTCTACTGCTGGGGATAATGCACATTCACCGTGTTATTCTGCTGCTGGGGATAATGCACATTCACCATGTCATTCTACTGCTGGGGATAATGCACATTCACCGTGTTATTCTGCTGCGGGGGATAATGCACATCCACCATGTTATTCTGCTGCTGGGGATAATGCACATCCACCACGTTATTCTACTGCGGGGGATAATGCACATTCACCACGTTATTCTACTGCTGGGGATAATGCACATTCACCACGTTATTCTACTGCTGGGGATAATGCACATTCACCATGTTATTCTACTGCTGGGGATTATGCACATTCACCATGTTATTCTACTGCTGGGGATAATGCACATTCACCATGTTATTCTACTGCGGGGGATAATGCACATTCACCACGTTATTCTAATGCTGGGGATTATGCACATTCACCATGTTATTCTACTGCTGGGGATAATGCACATTCACCGTGTTATTCTAGTACTGGGGATAATGCACATTCACCGTGTTATTCTACTGCGGGGGATAATGTACATTCACCACATTATTCTACTGCTGGGGATAATGCACATTCACCATGTTATTCTACTGCTGGGGATAATGCACATTCGCCGTGTTATTCTGCTGCTGGGGATAATGCACATTCGCCGTGTTATTCTACCGCTGGGGATAATGCACATTCACCGTGTTATTCTGCTGCTGGGGATAATGCACATTCACCGTGTCATTCTACTGCTGGGGATAATGCACATTCGCCGTGTTATTCTGCTGCGGGGGGATAATGCACATCCACCATGTTATTCTGCTGCTGGGGATAATGCACATCCACCACGTTATTCTACTGCTGGGGATAATGCACATTCACCACGTTATTCTACTGCTGGGGATAATGCACATTCACCATGTTATTCTACTGCTGGGGATAATGCACATTCACCATGTTATTCTGCTGCTGGGGATAATGCACATTCACCATGTTATTCTACTGCTGGGGATAATGCACATTCACCGTGTTATTCTACTGCTGGGGATAATGCACATTCACCGTGTTATTCTACTGCTGGGGATAATGCACATTCACCATGTTATTCTACTGCTGGGGATAATGCACATCCACCATGTTATTCTGCTGCTGGGGATAATGCACATTCACCATGTTATTCTGCTGCTGGGGATAATGCACATTCACCATGTTATTCTACTGCTGGGGATAATGCACATTCACCGTGTTATTCTGCTGCTGGGGATAATGCACATTCACCGTGTTATTCTGCTGCTGGGGATAATGCACATTCACCGTGTTATTCTGCTGCTGGGGATAATGCACATTCACCGTGTTATTCTACTGCTGGGGATAATGCACATTCACCATGTTATTCTACTGCTGGGGATAATGCACATTCACCACGTTATTCTACTGCTGGGGATAATGCACATTCACCACGTTATTCTACTGCTGGGGATAATGCACATTCACCATGTTATTCTACTGCTGGGGATAATGCACATTCACCATGTTATTCTGCTGCGGGGGATAATGCACATTCGCCATGGTATTCTGCTGCTGGGGATAATGCACATTCACCATGGTATTCTGCTGCTGGGGATAATGCACATTCACCATGGTATTCTGCTGCTGGGGATAATGCACATTCACCACGTTATTCTACTGCGGGGGATAATGCACATTCACCATGTTATTCTACTGCGGGGGATAATGCACATTCACCACGTTAACCTCACCTCCTGGCTATTGAGGGATGTCTGAACAGGTTTACTGTAGAGTAAGACATTAATCACCTCCTGGCTATTGAGGGATGTCTGAACAGGTTTACTGTAGAGTAAGACACTAAGCACCTCCTGGCTATTGAGGGATGTCTGAACAGGTTTACTGTAGAGTAAGACACTAAGCACCTCCTGGCTATTGAGGGATGTCTGAACAGGTTTACTGTAGAGTCAGACATTAAGCACCTCCTGGTTATTGAGGGATGTCTGAACAGGTTTACTGTAGAGTAAGACACTAAGCACCTCCTGGCTATTGAGGAATGTCTGAACAGGTTTACTGTAGAGTAAGACACTAAGCACCTCCTGGCTATTGAGGGATGTCTGAACAGGTTTACTGTAGAGTAAGACACTAAGCACCTCCTGGCTATTGAGGGATGTCTGAACAGGTTTACTGTAGAGTAAGACACTAAGCACCTCCTGGCTATTGAGGGATGTCTGAACAGGTTTACTGTAGAGTAAGACATTAAGCACCTCCTGGCTATTGAGGGATGTCTGAACAGGTTTACTGTAGAGTAAGACACTAAGCACCTCCTGGCTATTGAGGGATGTCTGAACAGGTTTACTGTAGAGTAAGACACTAAGCACCTCCTGGCTATTGAGGGATGTCTGAACAGGTTTACTGTAGAGTAAGACACTAAGCACCTCCTGGCTATTGAGGGATGTCTGAACAGGTTTACTGTAGAGTAAGACATTAAGCACCTCCTGGCTATTGAGGGATGTCTGAACAGGTTTACTGTAGAGTAAGACACTAAGCACCTCCTGGCTATTGAGGGATGTCTGAACAGGTTTACTGTAGAGTAAGACACTAAGCACCTCCTGGCTATTGAGGGATGTCTGAACAGGTTTACTGTAGAGTAAGACATTAATCACCTCCTGGCTATTGAGGGATGTCTGAACAGGTTTACTGTAGAGTCAGACACTAAGCACCGTGGTAGTAGAGATGAGACAACAGGACCGTTAGAGAGGTGGTCTGCTGGAGCCTCTGCCGAGTCTCCAACCAATCGGATGTTCCAGTTCTCAGGAGAAAGATGGACTTCCTCTTTTGGACGGTAACTAGGCGACACTCCATCTGAACTACTCCACATTTACTGGATTGGTTGAACAGTGCAAAGAGGACCTCCCTCGACAGTTTAATCTCCCCCCCCCCCATCAAGACCAGTATGTAGGGCATTGATTCCCAACTCTGGCCCTCCAGTACGCCCAACTCCGGTCCTCCAGTACCCCTGTTGGGGGTACTGGAGGACCGGGGTTGGGGGGGGGGTACTGGAGGACCGGGGTTGGGGGGGTACTGGAGGACCGGGGTTGGGGGGGTACTGGAGGACCGGGGTTGGGGGGGGGTACTGGAGGACTGGGGTTGGGGGGGGGGGTACTGGAGGACCGGGGTTGGGGGGGGGGTACTGGAGGACTGGGGTTGGGGGGTACTGGAGGACCGGGGTTGGGGGGGGGGTACTGGAGGACCGGGGTTGGGGGGTACTGGAGGACCGGGGTTGGGGGTCCTGGAGGACAAGGGGATTTAGTTTCAGGTGTTTCTTGTATACCTGCTACGTGTGGTTGGCTGGGGCCAAACCAGTAATACCATGTTAAAATATCACAGTTACCTGCTTCAAATGCAACTTGTTCAGACAAAAGGTTTGTTTCTCCTTGTAGAAATCTAGTCTTAGCATTTGAAACATCTTGATTTAATATCCCTCATCCATTTCTATTTGTTTGTACGAGACGTATATAGTTACCTGGTATTTTCCCCATGGCTATAAAGGTTACGTTTTCAGTCTTGATCTTGGGTCTGTCTCTGGCTATCAGGAAGACTCCAATGAATGAGAGCAGACAGCTGGAAGAGTTCAGAGAGAGGGCTATGTTCAGATATCACTCTAAAATCAAGGACTTGGAATCACAGGGTTTACAATGTTGGGGTTATCTGAACCCTCAGAGTGATACGGTCTCTGGAGTTCATTGAGACGGTGCATTAAACTCCATTAAGAGTAACCAGATACAGGGACTGAAAAGAGCATCCACAGCCCCTACTCTGGATGTCACATTGAGGAATGTCACGGCCTGTATTCAGGTGGAATGTCATGGCCTGTATTCAGGTGGAATGTCAAGACCTGTATTCAGGTGGAATGTCAAGGCCTGTATTCAGGTGGAATGTCACGGCCTGTATTCAGTTGGAATGTCACGGCCTGTATTCAGGTGGAATGTCACGGCCTGTATTTAGGTGGAATGTCAAGACCTGTATTTAGGTGGAATGTCAAGGCCTGTATTCAGGTGGAATGTCATGGCCTGTATTCAGGTGGAATGTCATGGCCTGTATTCAGGTGGAATGTCAAGACCTGTATTCAGGTGGAATGTCATGGCCTGTATTCAGGTAGAATGTCATGGCCTGTATTCAGGTGGAATGTCATGGCCTGTATTCAGGTGGAATGTCAAGGCCTGTATTCAGAGGAATGTCATGGCCTGTATTCAGGTGGAATGTCATGGCCTGTATTCAGAGGAATGTCAAGGCCTGTATTCAGGTGGAATGTCATGGCCTGTATTCAGGTGGAATGTCATGGCCTGTATTCAGAGGAATGTCATGGCCTGTATTCAGGTGGAATGTCATGGCCTGTATTCAGAGGAATGTCATGGCCTGTATTCAGAGGAATGTCACGGCCTGTATTCAGAGGAATGTCACGGCCTGTATTCAGGTGGAATGTCACGGCCTGTATTCAGGTGGAATGTCACGGCCTGTATTCAGGTGGAATGTCGAGGCCTGTACTCAGGTGGAATGTCACGGCCTGTATTCAGGTGGAATGTCACGGCCTGTATTCAGGTGGAATGTCATGGCCTGTATTCAGAGGAATGTCATGGCCTGTATTCAGGTGGAATGTCATGGCCTGTATTCAGAGGAATGTCATGGCCTGTATTCAGAGGAATGTCACGGCCTGTATTCAGAGGAATGTCACGGCCTGTATTCAGGTGGAATGTCACGGCCTGTATTCAGGTGGAATGTCACGGCCTGTATTCAGGTGGAATGTCGAGGCCTGTACTCAGGTGGAATGTCACGGCCTGTACTCAGGTGGAATGTCACGGCCTGTACTCAGGTGGAATGTCACGGCCTGTACTCAGGTGGAATGTCACGGCCTGTACTCAGGTGGAATGTCACGGCCTGTATTCAGGTGGAATGTCACGGCCTGTATTCAGGTGGAATGTCACGGCCTGTATTCAGGTGGAATGTCACGGCCTGTATTCAGGTGGAATGTAAAGACCTGTATTCAGGTGGAATGTCAAGACCTGTATTCAGGTGGAATGTCAAGGCCTGTATTCAGAGGAATGTCATGGCCTGTATTCAGGTGGAATGTCATGGCCTGTATTCAGGTGGAATGTCATGGCCTGTATTCAGGTGGAATGTCATGGCCTGTATTCAGGTGGAATGTCATGGCCTGTATTCAGGTGGAATGTCATGGCCTGTATTCAGGTGGAATGTCATGGCCCGTATTCAGGTGGAATGTCATGGCCCGTATTCAGGTGGAATGTCATGGCCCGTATTCAGGTGGAATGTCATGGCCCGTATTCAGGTGGAATGTCATGGCCTGTATTCAGGTGGAATGTCAAGACCTGTATTCAGGTGGAATGTCATGGCCTGTATTCAGAGGAATGTCATGGCCTGTATTCAGGTGGAATGTCATGGCCTGTATTCAGGTGGAATGTCATGGCCTGTATTCAGGTGGAATGTCATGGCCTGTATTCAGGTGGAATGTCAAGGCCTGTATTCAGAGGAATGTCATGGCCTGTATTCAGGTGGAATGTCATGGCCTGTATTCAGGTGGAATGTCATGGGGCCTGTATTCAGGTGGAATGTCATGGGGCCTGTATTCAGGTGGAATGTCATGGGGCCTGTATTCATGTGGAATGTCATGGCCCGTATTCAGGTGGAATGTCATGGCCTGTATTCAGGTGGAATGTCATGGCCTGTATTCAGGTGGAATGTCATGGCCTGTATTCAGGTGGAATGTCAAGACCTGTATTCAGGTGGAATGTCAAGACCTGTATTCAGGTGGAATGTCATGGGGCCTGTATTCAGGTGGAATGTCATGGGGCCTGTATTCAGGTGGAATGTCAAGACCTGTATTCAGGTGGAATGTCAAGACCTGTATTCAGGTGGAATGTCATGGCCTGTATTCAGGTGGAATGTCATGGCCTGTATTCATGTGGAATGTCATGGCCTGTATTCAGGTGGAATGTCATGGCCTGTATTCAGGTGGAATGTCATGGCCTGTATTCAGGTGGAATGTCATTGCCTGTATTCAGGTGGAATGTCACGGCCTGTATTCAGGTGGAATGTCACGGCCTGTATTCAGGTGGAATGTCGAGGCCTGTATTCAGGTGGAATGTCACGGCCTGTATTCAGGTGGAATGTCATGGGGCCTGTATTCAGGTGGAATGTCATGGGGCCTGTATTCAGGTGGAATGTCAAGACCTGTATTCAGGTGGAATGTCAAGACCTGTATTCAGGTGGAATGTCAAGGCCTGTATTCAGAGGAATGTCATGGCCTGTATTCAGGTGGAATGTCATGGCCTGTATTCAGAGGAATGTCAAGGCCTGTATTCAGGTGGAATGTCATGGCCTGTATTCAGGTAGAATGTCATGGCCTGTATTCAGAGGAATGTCATGGCCTGTATTCAGGTGGAATGTCATGGCCTGTATTCAGGTGGAATGTCATGGCCTGTATTCAGGTGGAATGTCAAGGCCTGTATTCAGAGGAATGTCAAGGCCTGTATTCAGAGGAATGTCAAGGCCTGTATTCAGGTGGAATGTCAAGACCTGTATTCAGGTGGAATGTCAAGACCTGTATTCAGGTGGAATGTCATGGCCTGTATTCAGGTGGAATGTCATGGCCTGTATTCAGGTGGAATGTCATGGCCTGTATTCAGGTGGAATGTCATGGCCTGTATTCAGGTGGAATGTCATGGGGCCTGTATTCAGGTGGAATGTCATGGGGCCTGTATTCAGGTGGAATGTCATGGGGCCTGTATTCAGGTGGAATGTCATGGGGCCTGTATTCAGGTGGAATGTCATGGCCCGTATTCAGGTGGAATGTCATGGCCCGTATTCAGGTGGAATGTCATGGCCCGTATTCAGGTGGAATGTCATGGCCCGTATTCAGGTGGAATGTCATGGCCTGTATTCAGGTGGAATGTCATGGCCTGTATTCAGGTGGAATGTCATGGCCTGTATTCAGGTGGAATGTCATGGCCTGTATTCAGGTGGAATGTCATGGCCTGTATTCAGGTGGAATGTCATGGCCTGTATTCAGGTGGAATGTCATGGGGCCTGTATTCAGGTGGAATGTCATGGGGCCTGTATTCAGGTGGAATGTCATGGCCTGTATTCAGGTGGAATGTCGAGGCCTGTATTCAGGTGGAATGTCGAGGCCTGTATTCAGAGGAATGTCAAGACCTGTATTCAGGTAGAATGTCATGGCCTGTATTCAGGTGGAATGTCATGGGGCCTGTATTCAGGTGGAATGTCATGGCCTGTATTCAGGTGGAATGTCACGGGGCCTGTATTCAGGTGGAATGTCACGGGGCCTGTATTCAGGTGGAATGTCATGGCCTGTATTCAGGTGGAATGTCATGGCCTGTATTCAGGTGGAATGTCATGGCCTGTATTCAGGTGGAATGTCATGGCCTGTATTCAGGTGGAATGTCATGGCCTGTATTCAGGTGGAATGTCATGGCCTGTATTTAGGTGGAATGTCAACGCCTGTATTCTGAAAAAGACAGTACTGTTGGTCTTGCATACTACTTACCCAAAGAGAAACATTAATATATTGAGCAAAGCCAACCCCTGGAATTCCTGGTAGAATACTATTCCTGCAAAAGAAAAGACGTAGTTTAACACCAAGCCAAAACAACATCAGAGAGACAGACAGAGGGAGAGACAGAGAGACACAGACAGACAGACATTGAGAGAGGCAGAGAGGCAGACAGCTGTCCATATCTGGAGGATAAACTCTAATTAGTATGGAGCACCAGACCACGGAACATTGTCTGCATCCCCAAATGCCATCCGTGTCTTTATTTAGTGCACTACTTTTGATCAGGGCCCATAGGAAGTAGTGCACTATCTAGGGAATAGGGTGCCATTTGGGATGGAGTTGCACAGAGTTAGTCTGGCAGAGTCACAGAACAAAAATAAGTCCTCCGGAGATGGGAAAACAGAGGGAGCCAGGCCGAGTGATTATTTTACCCCCAATTTTTCATGATTTCAATCTTGTCTCATCGCTGCAACTCCCAAACGGGCTCGGGAGGCAAAACTCGAGTCATGTGTCCTCTAAAATATGACCCGCCAAACCGCACTTCTTAACACCCGGAAGCCAGCCGCACCAACCACTGTTCAACTGACGACCGAGGTCAGCCTGGAGGCGCCCGGCCCGCCACAAGGAGTCACTAGAGCGCGATAAGCCAAGTAAAGCCCCCCCCGGCCAAACCCTCCCCTAACCCGGACGACGCCGGGCCAATTGTGTCACGGCCAGTTGTTAAACAGCCTGGGATCGAACCCCAGGCTGTAGTGACGCTGTGCCACAAGACAGTGATTCTGTTGGACCTTTTTGAAGAGACAGCAGTGATTCTAGAGTCCCCAGGGAGATGGAGAGAAACAGAGAGGAGGGGCAGAGACAGTGAGAGGGAGAAAGAGGGATGGAGAGAAACAGAAAGGAGGGGCAGAGACAGTGAGAGGGAGATACAGGGATGGAGAGAGACAGAAAGGAGGGGCAGAGACAGTGAGAGGGAGAAAGAGGGATGGAGAGAGACAGAAATGAGACACAGGGGGAGATAGAGAAAGGGAGAGGAGAGTGAGAAAGGAAAAAGCAGACAAAGAAATGGTTCCCTAGTTCCCATCAGTGAGTCACCAACACTCAGGGTGTTAACCATAGACTGTTGATGTTATCTCAGCAGAGCTATAGGAACCAAAACATTTTTTCCCAACAGAGCTCATCTCAACTGGAACAGAGGGAAATCTGAGGTCTTCACTCCTGTTTTAATAGGTAAAATTATACATCTTGCTGAGAGACGGCTGGGTGATAACAGTCAATGCTGATGTCTGTTGATCGATGAAAACAATGGAATAATGTCAAGCTCGAACTCATGGGGTGTCTCAAATGGGACCCTATATAGTGCACTACTTAACAAGGGCCCCATGTGGCTCTGGTCGAAAGTAGTGCACTTAAAAGGGAGTAGTTGGCCATTTCCATCCAACGCCCCCCCCCCTCACATTATTGATAACTGTATTGGCCGTTGATTCATCCCCTCCCTATTGCAGTCTAAACAGAGTCCATCTATCCTATCAAGGTCTTACCAGATCTAGTCATAGTGCTTGATGAGGCTGACAACACAACGGTCTGGCTGAGAGCTCGGGGGATACAAATAGACGGGTGATGTAGGGGCTGCAGGTAACCTAGTGGTTAGAGCGTTGGGCCAGTAACCTGAAAGGTTGCTGGATCGAATCCCCGAGCTGACATGGTATAAATCTGTCATCCTGCCCCTGAACAAGGCAGTTAACCCACCGTTCCCCTGAACAAGGCAGTTAACCCACCGTTCCCCTGAACAAGGCAGTTAACCCACCGTTCCCCTGAACAAGGCAGTTAACCCACCGTTCCCCTGAACAAGGCAGTTAACCCACCGTTCCCCTGAACAAGGCAGTTAACCCACCGTTCCCCTGAACAAGGCAGTTAACCCACCGTTCCCCTGAACAAGGCAGTTAACCCACCGTTCCCCTGAACAAGGCAGTTAACCCCACTGTTCCCCTGAACAAGGCAGTTAACCCACCGTTCCCCTGAACAAGGCAGTTAACCCACCGTTCCCCTGAACAAGGCAGTTAACCCACTGTTCCCCTGAACAAGGCAGTTAACCCACCGTTCCCCTGAACAAGGCAGTTAACCCACCGTTCCCCTGAACAAGGCAGTTAACCCACCGTTCCCCTGAACAAGGCAGTTAACCCACCGTTCCCCTGAACAAGGCAGTTAACCCACCGTTCCCCTGAACAAGGCAGTTAACCCACCGTTCCCCTGAACAAGGCAGTTAACCCACCGTTCCCCTGAACAAGGCAGTTAACCCACCGTTCCCCTGAACAAGGCAGTTAACCCACCGTTCCCCTGAACAAGGCAGTTAACCCACCGTTCCCCTGAACAAGGCAGTTAACCCACCGTTCCCCTGAACAAGGCAGTTAACCCACCGTTCCCCTGAACAAGGCAGTTAACCCACCGTTCCCCTGAACAAGGCAGTTAACCCACCGTTCCCCTGAACAAGGCAGTTAACCCACCGTTCCCCTGAACAAGGCAGTTAACCCACCGTTCCCCTGAACAAGGCAGTTAACCCACCGTTCCCCTGAACAAGGCAGTTAACCCACCGTTCCCCTGAACAAGGCAGTTAACCCACCGTTCCCCTGAACAAGGCAGTTAACCCACCGTTCCCCTGAACAAGGCAGTTAACCCACCGTTCCCCTGAACAAGGCAGTTTACCCACCGTTCCCCTGAACAAGGCAGTTAACCCACCGTTCCCCTGAACAAGGCAGTTAACCCACCGTTCCTCTGAACAAGGCAGTTAACCCACCGTTCCCCTGAACAAGGCAGTTAACCCACCGTTCCCCCTGAACAAGGCAGTTAACCCACCGTTCCCCTGAACAAGGCAGTTAACCCACTGTTCCCCGGTAGGCCGTCATTGTAAATACAAATTTGTTCTTAAACTGACTTGCCTTGTGGAAAAGAAAAATGTGAGGAACATAATGCTGTCTACAGGTTCATAGAGGAACATAATGCTGTCTACAGGTTCATAGAGTTGGCTAGAGGAACATAATGCTGTCTACAGGTTCATAGAGTTGGCTAGAGGAACATAATGCTGTCTACAGGTTCATAGAGTTGGCTAGAGGAACATAATGCTGTCTACAGGTTCATAGAGGTGGCTAGAGGAACATAATGCTGTCTACAGGTTCATAGAGGTGGCCAGAGGAACAGAATGCTGTCTACAGGTTCATAGAGGTGGCTAGAGGAACAGAATGCTGTCTACAGGTTCATAGAGGTGGCTAGAGGAACATAATGCTGTCTACGGGTTCATAGAGGTGGCTTGAGGAACATAATGCTGTCTACGGGTTCATAGAGGTGGCTAGAGGAACATAATGCTGTCTACGGGTTCATAGAGGTGGCTAGAGGAACAGAATGCTGTCTACAGGTTCATAATGCTGTCTACAGGTTCATAGAGGTGGCTAGAGGAACATAATACTGTCTACAGGTTCATAGAGGTGGCTAGAGGAACATAATGCTGTCTACAGGTTCATAGAGGTGGCTAGAGGAACATAATGCTGTCTACAGGTTCATAGAGGTGGCTAGAGGAACAGAATGCTGTCTACAGGTTCATAGAGGTGGCTAGAGGAACATAATGCTGTCTACAGGTTCATAGAGGTGGCTAGAGGAACATAATGCTGTCTACGGGTTCATAGAGGTGGCTTGAGGAACATAATGCTGTCTACGGGTTCATAGAGGTGGCTAGAGGAACATAATGCTGTCTACAGGTTCATAGAGGTGGCTAGAGGAACATAATGCTGTCTACATGTTCATAGAGGTGGCTAGAGGAACATAATGCTGTCTACAGGTTCATAGAGGTGGCTAGAGGAACATAATGCTGTCTACAGGTTCATAGAGGTGGCTAGAGGAACATAATGCTGTCTACATGTTCATAGAGGTGGCTAGAGGAACATAATGCTGTCTACGGGTTCATAGAGGAACATAATGCTGTCTACAGGTTCATAGAGGTGGCTAGAGGAACATAATGCTGTCTACGGGTTCATAGAGGTGGCTAGAGGAACATAATGCTGTCTACGGGTTCATAGAGGAACATAATGCTGTCTACAGGTTCATAGAGGTGGCTAGAGGAACATAATGCTGTCTACAGGTTCATAGAGGTGGCTAGAGGAACATAATGCTGTCTACGGGTTCATAGAGGTGGCTAGAGGAACATAATGCTGTCTACAGGTTCATAGAGGTGGCTAGAGGTACAGAATGCTGTCTACAGGTTCATAGAGGTGGCTAGAGGTACAGAATGCTGTCTACGGGTTCATAGAGGTGGCTAGAGGAACATAATGCTGTCTACGGGTTCATAGAGGTGGCTAGAGGAACATAATGCTGTCTACGGGTTCATAGAGGTGGCTAGAGGAACATAATGCTGTCTACGGGTTCATAGAGGTGGCTAGAGGAACATAATGCTGTCTACAGGTTCATAGAGGTGGCTAAAGGAACATAATGCTGTCTACGGGTTCATAGAGGTGGCTAGAGGAACATAATGCTGTCTACATGTTCATAGAGGTGGCTAGAGGAACATAATGCTGTCTACAGGTTCATAGAGGTGGCTAGAGGAACATAATGCTGTCTACAGGTTCATAGAGGTGGCTAGAGGAACATAATGCTGTCTACAGGTTCATAGAGGTGGCTAGAGGTACAGAATGCTGTCTACAGGTTCATAGAGGTGGCTAGAGGAACATAATGCTGTCTACGGGTTCATAGAGGTGGCTAGAGGAACATAATGCTGTCTACGGGTTCATAGAGGTGGCTAGAGGAACATAATGCTGTCTACGGGTTCATAGAGGTGGCTAGAGGAACATAATGCTGTCTACGGGTTCATAGAGGTGGCTAGAGGAACATAATGCTGTCTACTGGTTCATAGAGGTGGCTAGAGGAACATAATGCTGTCTACAGGTTCATAGAGGTGGCTAGAGGAACATAATGCTGTCTACAGGTTCATAGAGGTGGCTAGAGGTACATAATGCTGTCTACAGGTTCATAATGCTGTCTACATGTTCATAGAGGTGGCTAGAGGGTGAATCACTCTCCTGCTATTGTGGCTGAGGTTAAATAGCTGGAAGGGTTTGGTACACTTAAACAATGTGTCTGTTTTTACAAATACAGCAAATTCTCCAGTGTTACATCAACACTGACAGTGTTAAATTTACCATTGGGCCAGTGTCTACAGGTCCACACTTTTTAGTGTTAAATTAAGACTGTGCTTAGTGCTGACGCTGTTAGACTTGGTCAGTGTTAGGGAATTAACACTTTTAGTGTTATGCAAAGATGGAAGATTAACACTGGCCAATTAGCTGTGAATAATAGATTAACACTGGGTAACACTGGCCAATTAGCTGTGAATACTTAACACTAGGTAACACTGGCCAATTAGCTGTGAATATATAACACTAGGTAACACTGGCCAATTAGCTGTGAATAATTAACACTAGCCAATTAGCTGTGAATAATTAACACTAGGTAACACTGGCCAATTAGCTGTGAATAATTAACTAACGTACCTGCGGTAATGGCACTGGCAGTGAAGAACACAAAGTTAATGGGGACGACCTCCGTGGCATCAAACATCTTCATGGCTTGATTAAGGAACCTGAGAACAGCGAAGGACAGATTAAAGAGAGGCCTCTGAGGGCCATGTGAATGATATTATGACCCACACAGTGGACTCATCCATCATAATACTGGAGCTTCGTCCCATCACACGGTGGACTCATCCATCACACGGTGGACTCATCCATCACACGGTGGACTCATCCATCACACGGTGGACTCATCCATCACACGGTGGACTCATCCATCACACGGTGGACTCATCCATCACACGGTGGACTCATCCATCACACGGTGGACTCATCCATCACACGGTGGACTCATCCATCACACGGTGGACTCATCCATCACACGGTGGACTCATCCATCACACGGTGGACTCATCCATCACACGGTGGACTCATCCATCATAATACCAGAGCTTCATCCCATCACAGTTCTGCTGTGACAAGATCACAATGTCCAATACATTTTTTACGCTTCACATTTTCTTCAATACTCTGTAGAAATGAGAAAATCCAAATAGAATCTGCTGTCAGGGGAAGTGGAGCAACATTGGACTCACTTTATCTGGAAGGCACAGGAGGCCACCATGACCACCAGCATGACGTAGAAGATGGGGTAGATGAGCTGGACCTCTCCCTTTATAGACTCCGTGATCATCCCAGACACAGCTTTCACCGAGATCACAGTCAGGGAGGCTAAAACAACAGGGACAACTTTACTATTTCCCGGAGTAACGCATCCCATTCTGGAAAGGGATAAGCAGAGCCACCCCTGATCCACCATAGAGTCTGACCCAGCAGAGCCACCAGCAGCATCACTATGGTTACATGCTTGATACCCACCCCTGATCCCCCATAGAGTCTGACAGAGGTCTTACCCAGCAGAGCCACCAGCAGCATCACTATGGTTATATGCTTGATATTCCTCCTCTTGTACAAATAGAGCAGGATAGAAAACAGTATGACCTCTAGAAACTGGAGAGAGAAAGAGAGGGAGGAGAGAGGGGGAGAGAGTAGGGAGGGGGGGAGAGAGAGATGATAAAAACCGACAAAATATCAAGGGTGTCCATCTCAAAGCTTAAGTCACAGTCATAATCTCTCTCTCTCTCTCCATTGTGGAAGGACCACCAGAGGGCAGGCTGGGCTCACGGATGGTAGCCCAACAAGGCATGGGAGACAGGTGAACCAGAGGCAATTAAGCACAGCTGACACTACTAATGAGATATTCTCCTTCCCCTATAAGAGAGAGTATGGAACCAGCAAGAAGAGGAACTATCTCTGGAAGATGGCCACCGAGACAGAGGAGCTATCTAGGAAGAACCATTAAGACGGTGACAATGTCGTGACTTTTTGTTGTAATTTAAAGACAATCGTATTGTGTTCCTGTTTTGCTCTGGAGAAGACGATATATGTTTTATTCCTTTGGAGAGTTTCATTGATTCTGTTGGAGTGTTTGTGTTGTCCAAATGCCCTCAATATAGAACTTTGTTCAATCAAGAAAACCTACTCCTGACTCGTTTGTTCCACCTTCCCGCTTTAGAGTGACGCCCAATTACTTGGTCCGCTCACATTGGTGGAGAATGTGGGTATTAGGTGGACGAGTGACACAAGGATAAGTGAGTAAATCAAGATTCTTCCAGTAGACCAGGAGGAACCATTCAAGTACGATGGATAACGCCCTACTACAACAATTGATCACGGCACAGCATACAACCATAGAACTCCTGCAACAACAGCTGAGCCGGCGAGAAGAACCTAGAGTTAAGCCAAGAGCGGCTGCTCACGCCATCTTACCTCGTCTCTCCAAGGAGGATGATATTGAGGCCTTCCTCATGACCTTCGAAAGGACGGCCACCTTGGAAGAGTGGCCGCCCACAGAATGGGCGAGCGCATTAGCCCCTCTTTTGACCGGGGTGGCTCAGGAAGCCTATTTTGACCTGGATGCCCGCGAAGCTGCAGACTATGGGCGACTAAAAACCGAGATCCTATCCCGGTACCAGCTGACTGCCAGAGATAGGGCCGTAAAGTTCCATCAATGGACCTACACAGCTGACAAACCCGTCCGTTCCCAGATTTTTGCATTAATACGACTGACGAAACAGTGGCTAGAACCTGAAAAGGGAGTAGGACAGGTGATAGAGACTCTTGTAGTGGACAAGATATTGAGGGAATTACCCAGTGACTTAAAAAGGGTTGTGGGGCAAGCCAACCCGTTGTCAGCCGACGACATAGCACAGGCGGTGGAAACATATCGGTCTACAGGGGAGTTGTTAAAAAGTGACAAGGAGGAACGGAAGGATTCTTCCGATCCCGTACCCCGACTCACGCCGGCGCGTCCGCCACCGAAACGTCCAAACCCCCTCCGGAGGTGGGAGAAATCATCCCCCACACAGCAGGGTCGGTGTTAAAAATGTCAGTCTCCCAACCATTATGCCCCACAATGTCCTAGCAAGGACGAGCCCATGGTCACAGAGTCATCACTGCCCACCCCCACACCTCTCGGTTTGAGGGGGCAGGGTCAACACTGTTGGTTAGCAGAAATAGCTCCAGCCCCAGAGATTCCAGTTCAAGTCGAAGGACAAGATGTGGTAGCCATTCTCGACTCGGGAAGTATGGTTACGTTAGTAGAGGAGCGGCTGGTGACCTCCGCAACACTGCTACCAGACAAAGTAGCCGTATCCTGTATCCATGGAGACACCCACTATTACCCCACTGTGAATCTGCCGATTCTCACTCCAAAAGGAAGGTGTACAGTCAGGGCAGGGAAAGTGCCCCAGCTGAAGGTACCATTATTGATCGGGAGAGACTGTCCCTTATATAAGGAGCTTCGGCAGATGACGTTATGCGTGGAAAGAAGGGGGACAGGAAAGAAGAGAAAATCCAAGCCCGAGGTAGTAGTCCTACAAGGAGACGTAGCTACGTCCTCGTCCTCTGCAGCAGAGGAAGAAATAGCAACCCAACGTTTACGACAGATATTCCAGGAAACCACCGATGAAGACACTTGTGAAGGGTTATACACTACACAGGAAGGAAGGAGCAACCAGACGCTAAGGGATATATTTGAAGCTCCATCCGAGGAGGGAACCTGGAAGGGGTTCTCATCGGTCACCCCCGAGGGGGATGGGGAACATCCTCCACATCCCGCTACCGAGGTTGATCTGCCCCAGGAATTAAAGGGACAGTTCGGCACCTCGCAGCATAGAGACCCAGACCTAAGGGAGGCCATGAGGAAGGTGAAGGTGATCGACGGGAGGAACGTCGACGGATCAGGTGAGCCCCCTCTTCCTTACTATGCAATCAGGCGGGGTCTCTTATACTGGGTCGTACGACGAAGGGGGGAAAACCTGGAATTACTAATGGTGCCTAGACCATACAGGGATACAGTTCTACAGTTAGCCCATTCCCACGTCCTAGGAGGACACCTGGCACGAGACAAGACTATTGACAGAATCATGCAGAGATTCTATTGGCCCCGGGTCACCCGGGATGTGGCCAGGTATTGTAGGACGTGTGATCAATGTCAACGTACAGCTCCACGGCCACACCTGCGTAACCCTTTGATTCCTCTCCCCATCATAGAGACTCCCTTTGAACGCATAGCTATGGACCTCGTAGGACCCCTCCCAAAATCCGCCAGAGGACACGAGTACATCCTAGTGGTCATAGATTACGCTACCAAGTTCCCGGAGGCCATACCCCTGCGTAACATGTCGTCAAAGGGAATTGCCAAGGAATTATTCATGATGTTCTCTCGGGTGGGCCTCCCCAAGACGATCTTAACTGATCAGGGAACCCCATTCATGTCGCGGTTGATGAAGGACTTGTGTCGGTTGTATCAGGTTCAACAGATACGTACAAGCATATTCCACCCTCAAACAGACGGGTTGTGTGAACGCTTGAACAAAACGATTAAAAGCATGTTGAGAAGAGTGGTGTCCCGAGACGGGAAAAACTGGGACATGCTTCTCCCACACTTAATGTTTGCCCTGCGAGAAGTACCCCAAGCATCCACTGGATTCTCTCCGTTTGAATTGCTCTATGGCAGACCCTGTCGAGGGATCCTCGACTTAGCCAAGGAGACCTGGGAGACCCAACCATGCCCCTTTCGATCCACAATAGAACATATTACCCTGATGAGAGACCGCCTGTCAGCAGTGTGGCCCATAGTCAAGGAGCATATGGAGAAGGCACAAAGGACCCAAGGCCGGGCCTATGATAAGTCCGCGACCCCCCGTGAGTTCACCGTGGGAGAGAAAGTGATGGTGCTCGTGCCCACGGCCGAACATCGCTTGCTGGCACAGTGGAGGGGACCCTACGAGGTAATGAAAAGGGTCTCACCGGTCAATTACCTCATCAAGCAACCTGATAGAAGGAAGAAGGTCCAACTCTATCACATAAACCTGTTAAAGCCGTACCATGGAAGAGAGGAGGAGGTGGCTTTGATGGCCCTGGAGGGAAAAGGAAAAGAGGAGGCTCTACCACCGGTGCGCCGTGGTCAAACTCTCCTGCCGGAGCAGTCAAGACAGCTAGACAAGCTGTTCATAAACCTGTTGAAGCCGTACCATGGAAGAGAGGAGGAGGTGGCTTTGATGGCCCTGGAGGGAAAAGGACAAGAGGAGGCTCTACCACCGGTGCGCCGTGGTCAAACTCTCCTGCCGGAGCAGTCAAGACAGCTAGACAAGCTGATTATGAACTTCGGTCGAATATTCTCTCCATTCCCAGGACAAACAGATGTCCTGTTCCACCATATCCACACTGAACCCGGCCAGAAGGTGCATATCCGCCCTTACAGGATTCCTGAGGCTCGCCGAGTCATCGCTAAGAACGAGGTAAGGGAGATGTTGAGGATGGGTGTGATCGAGCCATCGACGAGTGAGTGGTCCAGTCCCATAGTCCTGGTCCCCAAATCCGATGGTAGTATGAGACTCTGCAACGATTTTAGGGCCGTGAATGCCATCTCTACATTCGATGCGTATCCCATGCCCCGCGTGGATGAACTCTTGGAGCGCTTAGGAAAGGCCAAGTTCATCACCACCCTGGATTTGACGAAGGGATATTGGCAAGTGCCGGTGGCTCCGGAGGATCGCCCAAAGACTGCCTTCGCCACACCAGAGGGGCTTTTCCAGTATGTGAGGATGCCCTTCGGACTGCATGGTGCCGCTGCAACTTTCCAACGCCTCATGGATGCCATTCTACGGCCCCATCAAGAGTATGCAGCGGCGTACATAGACGATGTGGTTATCCACAGCGAGGACTGGGATAGTCACCTCCTGCGATTACGGGCGGTGCTCGTGAGTTTGGAAGCCACAGGGTTGACGGCCAATCCAAATAAATGCTGCCTGGGTCTGTCCGAAGCGGAATACCTGGGGTACACCGTGGGGAATGGGAAAATACGCCCACAGGCAGAGAAGACCAGGGCAATTCGAGACTGGCCGCGACCCCGGACCAAGCGGGACGTTCGGGCCTTCTTAGGGATAACGGGATATTATCGCCGTTTTATCCCGGGATATGCAACCATTGCCAATCCCCTCACAAACCTCATCAAGAAAAACTTGCCAAACCAGGTAGAGTGGAACGACGAGACGGAAGAGGCCTTTCAATCGCTAAAAGATGGCCTGTGTTCTGATCCCGTCCTACAGGCTCCGGACTTCTCACAAGAGTTCATTGTGCAGGTCGACGCCTCGGATACAGGGCTCGGGGCCGTACTAGCTCAGGGTACAGGCGAAGCAGAGAAGCCGATTCTCTTCATAAGTAGGAAGCTCAGCGATCGGGAACAGAGGTATGCTACCGTAGAGAAAGAGGCCTTAGCCATTAAGTGGGCCCTCGATTATCTCCGGTACTACCTACTGGGTCGGAGGTTTGCTTTAGTTACGGACCATGCGCCCCTCACGTGGATGGCTGGTAAGAGGAACAATAACAACAGAATAGCCAGATGGTTTTTGTCTTTACAGCCGTTCTCTTTCCATGTCATCCACAGGGCCGGATCGAGGAACGGGAATGCAGACGCGCTGTCCCGACGCGACCAAGACGGTGCGTCTGGCGCCCGACCCTCCGGTTCGGTCCGGAGGGGGAAGGTATGTGGAAGGACCACCAGAGGGCAGGCTGGGCTCACGGATGGTAGCCCAACAAGGCATGGGAGACAGGTGAACCAGAGGCAATTAAGCACAGCTGACACTACTAATGAGATATTCTCCTTCCCCTATAAGAGAGAGTATGGAACCAGCAAGAAGAGGAACTATCTCTGGAAGATGGCCACCGAGACAGAGGAGCTATCTAGGAAGAACCATTAAGACGGTGACAATGTCGTGACTTTTTGTTGTAATTTAAAGACAATCGTATTGTGTTCCTGTTTTGCTCTGGAGAAGAAGATATATGTTTTATTCCTTTGGAGAGTTTCATTGATTCTGTTGGAGTGTTTGTGTTGTCCAAATGCCCTCAATATAGAACTTTGTTCAATCAAGAAAACCTACTCCTGACTCGTTTGTTCCACCTTCCCGCTTTAGAGTGACGCCCAATTACTTGGTCCGCTCACACCATCTATCTAGACCTGAACCATTCATTTACAACACTGATGTCGACCTCCTTCTGTTCCAGTAGAGCTCAGCCAAACACACATGTTCTCTAGGACAGATAACAGTACAGTATACCCTAACCCTAGTATGTATCTGATCACAGTAACAGAGTCCTCAGCCAAACACACGTTCTCTAGGACAGATATCAGGACAGTATACCCTAACCCTAGTACGTATCTGATCACAGTAACAGAGTCCTCAGCCAGCAGCACAGGTATCTGATCACAGTAACAGAGTCCTCAGCCATCAGCACAGGTATCTGATCACAGTAACAGAGTCCTCGGCCAGGAGCACAGGTATCTGATCACAGTAACAGAGTCCTCGGGTATCTGATCACAGTAACAGAGTCCTCGGGTATCTGATCACAGTAACAGAGTCCTCAGCCAGCAGCACGGGTATCTGATCACAGTAACAGAGTCCTCAGCCAGCAGCACAGGTATCTGATCACAGTAACAGAGTCCTCAGCCAGCAGCACGGGTATCTGATCACAGTAACAGAGTCCTCAGCCAGCAGCACAGGTATCTGATCACAGTAACAGAGTCCTCAGCCAGCAGCACAGATATCTGATCACAGTAACAGAGTCCTCAGCCAGCAGCACAGATATCTGATCACAGTAACAGAGTCCTCAGCCAGCAGCACAGGTATCTGATCACAGTAACAGAGTCCTCGGGTATCTGATCACAGTAACAGAGTCCTCAGCCAGCAGCACAGGTATCTGATCACAGTAACAGAGTCCTCAGCCAGCAGCACGGGTCTCTGATCACAGTAACAGAGTCCTCGGGTATCTGATCACAGTAACAGAGTCCTCGGGTATCTGATCACAGTAACAGAGTCCTCGGGTATCTGATCCCAGTAACAGAGTCCTCGGGTATCTGATCACAGTAACAGAGTCCTCGGGTATCTGATCACAGTAACAGAGTCCTCGGGTATCTGATCACAGTAACAGAGTCCTCGGGTATCTGATCACAGTAACAGAGTCCTCGGGTATCTGATCACAGTAACAGAGTCCTCGGGTATCTGGTCACAGTAACAGAGTCCTCAGCCAGCAGCACAGATATCTGGTCACAGTAACAGAGTCCTCAGCCAGCAGCACAGGTATCTGATCACAGTAACAGAGTCCTCAGCCAGCAGCACAGATATCTGATCACAGTAACAGAGTCCTCGGGTATCTGATCACAGTAACAGAGTCCTCAGCCAGCAGCACAGGTCTCTGATCACAGTAACAGAGTCCTCAGCCAGCAGCACAGGTCTCTGATCACAGTAACAGAGTCCTCAGCCAGCAGCACAGGTATCTGATCACAGTAACAGAGTCCTCGGGTATCTGATCACAGTAACAGAGTCCTCGGGTATCTGATCACAGTAACAGAGTCCTCGGGTATCTGATCACAGTAACAGAGTCCTCGGGTATCTGATCACAGTAACAGAGTCCTCAGCCAGCAGCACGGGTATCTGATCACAGTAACAGAGTCCTCAGCCAGTTTAGTCATAGTCCTCCAGCATCCTGTGTGTTTTCACTAAGTCCTCCAGCATCCTGTGTGTTTCCAATAGTCCTCCAGCATCCTGTGTGTTTCCAATAGTCCTCCAGCATCCTGTGTGTTTCCAATAGTCCTCCAGCATCCTGTGTGTTTCCAATAGTCCTCCATATAAGGGAATAGGGTTCCATTTGGGACTATAAACATCATCCGCCAGGACTGTTAGCGGCTCTAACATGTTAAAGGGCTCCCATTCCAGGACTGTCAGCGGCTCTAACATGTTAAAGGGCTCCCATTCCAGGACTGTCAGCGGCTCTAACATGTTAAAGGGCTCCCATTCCAGGACTGTCAGCGGCTCTAACATGTTAAAGGGCTCCCATTCCAGGACTGTCAGCGGCTCTAACATGTTAAAGGGCTCCCATTCCAGGACTGTCAGCGGCTCTAACATGTTAAAGGGCTCCCATTCCAGGACTGTCAGCGGCTCTAACATGTTAAAGGGATCCCATTCCAGGACTGTCAGCGGCTCTAACATGTTAAAGGGATCCCATTCCAGGACTGTCAGCGGCTCTAACATGTTAAAGGGCTCCCATTCCAGGACTGTCAGCGGCTCTAACATGTTAAAGGGCTCCCATTCCAGGCCTGTCAGCGGCTCTAACATGTTAAAGGGCTCCCATTCCATGGCTGTA